>NW_027532406.1:10455951-10538920 GCF_008692635.1 Crocuta crocuta
TTTTCTCTCAAAACAAAGGACTTTAATTTATTTTAAATAAAGTAACTAGAGATCATGGAATTTTGAAATGCGATTTTGAATTAACTGAATATTCAGTAAAAATTTTCTTCATTTATTTAATAAATATTTATCGAGCTGGAACCTCTAAGTTCCAGGTTATTTTTCAGGTAATGGTTGAATTGTTTTGTAATTGAGAACAAAACAATACAGAGCTTTGTTTTATATAACTTTATTACATATAGGTTGAGACACAATGAATAAAATGTGGTCTGCTACTGTCCTTTCTTTGAAACCTGATTTTAAAAGAAAAAGAATGAAAAGAATAAACAGAAGAGGAAACAGAATCTTCAATGAAACTAGGAAATAGAAAACAAGCATAAAGTAAAATCTATGAAAACAGGCTGTCCAGTACAGAAAGATTGAACCTTGTTCACAAAGATGTTCAAGAAAACACTTATGCCCTGCAACGTGTCAGGAAACACACACTGGTCAAAAGTAGATGGTACTTTCGACAAGGACAATAGCTGTCATCCCAGGAGGGATGTCCCTGAGCCTATCCAAAGCCTTAGAATGGGAGAGAAAACGGGTTACAATTGGAAATATAATGATATTCTGTCTTTGTAAGGAGCAGGCCATCAGGGTGATAGCATAAAGAGAGCAGAGTAAGTTAGAAACAGCTCTGCAGTATATTACCTGAGGTATATGAATACCATCTTGCTAAATCCAGTGATTTGGTCTTGATCTTCATTTTGTTGGTCATTTTTATTGCATTTGATGAAATAGATAATCATTCCTTGTTGAAATCTTTTCTTTCTTTAGCTCTGGTATATCAAACACTCTTCATTTTAATCCCACTTCTTTGGTAATTCTTTCTTAACATCCTTTAATGTCTCTTCTTTTCCTTAGTTTCTAAATAATGGGTTGCCATGTGCTTAATCCACAATTCCTTTCTTTCACTAGCAATACTCACTCCCTAAGGGATGTCATCTAGTCCTACAGTTAGTACCATATGCATTCTGAAAACCCCAAAATTTATCTGCAGCCCTAACATCTCCCTAAAAATTTGATTAATAATGAATTCCATGCTTAACAACCCTACTAGACTGCCCAATCAATAGTCAGTTAAACTTAAGCATGCTCAATGTCCAACAATGAATTCCCAGTTCTCAATAATTTCTATAACCACATATCCCCCAGGGGAAAAACTGAAAAGAGTAAGGTAAAAATAAAAGTCCCCGCTGATCCATAGAGTTGTTCAGGACAAAATAAAGGTGTAATTCCTGAGTCCAATCTATCTTCCATATCCTTTCCAATAAGGAAGGATAAATGTTGACACTATTGGGTTTTTTTTAAACTCATAGACCCAACTATAGATGCTAATATTTGGTAGAAGTTTGAAGAGAAAAACTGGTTTGAATGCCTCCAAAGTATTTCCTCTAAGATATATTTCTTTACTACGAAGATTAGTAATGTATAGTCAAGAAACAGCAAACACCATCATAACCAATAGGGCAAGTTTAATATCCCAACCCCTAAGATTGTCATATTAGCCTCATAAACCTCTTGGTAAAGTGCACAGAAAAAGAAAAAAAAAATCTTAGTCTTATTGCCAAAACAGCATAAATTCATCTCATTTTGATCTTAAGAACATGTCAGACAAACCCAAACTGAGGGACATTCTCAAAAATAACTGATAATTTTCCAAAAATTTCAAGATAATGAAAGAAAAAGAAAGCTTTAGGAACTATTGAAAACTTGAGGACACAAAAGAGAAATAAAACTAAACGCAACACTAACACCTATTAGAATGACCAAAATCCAGAATTCTGACACCACCAAATGATGGAAAGGACCGGGAGGAAAAGGAACTCTCATTCAGTGCTGGTGGGAAGGCACAATGGTACTGACACTTTGGAAGACAGTTTGGCAGTTTCTTACTAAACTGAACATATGTTAATCATTTGATCCAGATGTCATACTTCTTGATATTTATCCACACGGATTGAACATTTATGTTTTGATAAGTGTTCAATTTATGAAAACTTATGTTTCAAAATATTAAAACATATGTTTTCAATTTGTGTGAACATAAAACTTATCTTTTATGTTTATAGTAGATATTTTATGTTTATAGTAGCTGTATTCATAATTGCCCAAACATGGAAGTAACCAAGATTTCCTTCAGTAGGTGAATGGATTAATAAACTGGTGCATCCAGACAATAAAATGTTATTTAACACTGAAAAGAAATGATCTATCAAGGTATGAAAAAAACAAAGAAGAAACTTAAATGCATTCTGTTAAGTGATATGGAATATGGAAAAGTGACACAATGTGGGATTCCAACAATATGACATTATGGAAAAAACAAAACTATGGAGATGGCAAAAAGATTAATGGTTGCCAAGGGTTAAGGAGGAAGAAAGGATGAGTAGAGCATAGAAAATCTTTAAGACAATGAAACTACTTGGTAATACATGTCATTTATATTTGTCAGACCCATAGAATGTACAACACCGAGAGTAAACCTGAGTGTAAACTATGGACTTTAGGTGACAATGATGTGTTAGTGTATGTTCATGGACTATAACGAATTTACTACTCTGATAAGGAATGTTGATAATGGGGAAGATTATCCATATGTGGGGTGGGGGTATATTGGAACAATGTATTTTCCACATAATTTTGTTGTGACCTAAAATTGCTCTAAAGATAGTTTCTTAATTAAATAGTATATAAATGTAATACATTATCCTAGTCTTCTAGAACAGAAAATGGACATTAGTAGAAAAAATGTCAAAATTTGAATAAAGAATGTTTACTTCCTGGTTTGACAATATCATGTTATGTAGGGTGTTAACATTAGTGGATGTTGCCAGATGGCCAACAAACACATGAAACGATGCTCAGCATCCCTCCTCATCAGGGAAATACAAATCAAAACGACACTGAGATACCACCTCACACCAGTCAGAGTGCCTAAAATGAGCAAATCAGAGAACTCTAGATGTTGGCAAGGATGTGGAGAAACAGGCACTCTCCTACACTGTTGGTGGGAATGTAAACTGGTACAGCCCCTCTGGAAAACAGTGTGGAGGTTCCTCAGGAAACTAACAATAGAACTCCCCTATGACCCAGCAATAGCACTGCTAGGAATTTACCCAAGGGATACAGAAATGCTGATGCATAGGAGCACATGTACCCCAATGTTCATAGCAGCACTCTCAACAATAGCCAAAACATGGAAAGAGCCTAAGTGTCCATCAACGGACAAATGGATCAAGAAGATGTGGTTTATACCATGGAATACTACATGGCAATGAGAAAGAATGAAATCTGGCCTTGTGTAGCAACATGGATGGACCTTGAAGGTGTTATGCTGAGTGAAATAAGTCAGGCAGAGAAGGACAAATATCATATGCTTGCACGTATAGGAAGATTAGGAGGAACTTAACGGAGGACAATGGGGGAGAAGAAGGGGAGAAATAGTGGGGGAAAGGGGGAGAGGCAAACCATGAGAGACTCTTGAATGCTGACAAAAACTGAGGACTGATGGATGTGGGGGGGGATGGGCACGGAGAGGGGGACTTGGGATGAGCACTAGGTGTTATATGGAAACCAACTTGACAATAAACTATTTGTAAAAAAAAAATTAGTGGATGTCGGGTGAGGAGTAAATAGAAACTCTCTATACAATGTTTGCAACATTTCTGTAGGTTTAAAATTAGTGCAAAATAAAATCTCTCCAAAAAATGGGCACACTGGTATGGAAGATACGTGTGGTCTGTGAAGAACTAAACACCACACCTTGTAAATATTAGAATTCTCTGGAACTTGTTTTAAGGATGAAATTATCTGATGAAAGAATTAAAAATTGCTGCATACTATATCCTTGCTTACTGACTCTAGAGAGGGCACATTTTTCATTTTATGGTGGAAAGGAAGTAGTAGAAATGTGGGGAAAGTTCATTCTTTCTGGGCAGGAAATGGACCAAGGTTCAAATAAGGACCAGTGATTGGGCTTTCTGCAATTCTAATGCTACGGTAATGTTCTACTGCACTTCCTATTACCAAGGTTCCCTGCACAAATTATATCTTACCTGTGTCTCGGCTTCTCAGAGACCCCATAGCCAGAAACATCCCTAGTCTCAGCCTAACTGGCCTTCTGATAAATTGACAAGAGACTGGAAACTTTTCCTTTAATAGATATGAAATACACTCTGGTGTCTGAAGTTTCAATAAAAAATACATGCAATTCCACATCTCCCATTCCTATTCTGAAAATAGAATAAGGGAGTGGACTTTTTGCTTAAGATTAAAATGAGAAGAAGAATTGAAGTCCCCAAACCCCGCTATCCTTCCAGCCAAGCTTTCAGTAACCAGCCCCTCTTCCAAGGACAAAGCACAAAAATGGATCAGAAAGAATTTTAAAGAAAATCCAAAATGTCTTTTTAAAAATAATATCCAGTGTATATCTAAATTCAATAGATAGGTATGGGTATTAAATAGGGCCCTTGTTATTAATGAGCACTGTATGTAAGTGATGAGTCACTGAATTCTACTTCTGAAACCAATGTTGCACTGCATATTAGCTAACTAAAATTTAACTTAAAATTATTTAAAAAATAAAGTAAATTCAATAGCAAAAGTGGACTGAAAAATTATTCATTTAGGGAACATCCATTGGCAATCATTTTATCAATTCATTTTTTTAAAAGTAAATCCTAGAAAGTTGACATTTTCTACATATTCTACATATTTGTACCAACACGTAGAATTTTTAATACATTAAGTATAAAACATACTAGTTTCCAAAGAGAATTCAGAAGAATATACCCATACATATATATACATGCACATAAATATACATATGTATACATAAATATATATACACACATATTTTTAAATCCAAAATAATGAGTCCAATAGTCCTTATGATGACAAAGGCTATCCGTGCTCTGGGAGACTACAAAATTATCTAGAATAAGTGTATAGAATTATAAAGAATAAGGTTTCTACTAAATCAATGTTTACCAGAGATGTCATTATTTATGAAATCACAAGTGAACAAAGAGCAGATCCAACATGATTCAAAGATAAAAATGCTCTAAATTCAGGAGTTTTTTGTTCTTTATTATTGTCTCAGTGTTCTCTCCTGGGATATAAAAAGGAAAATCTTTTTCCTTTTACCAAATCTCTGCCCATTCCAGAGGATGAGTGTGGAAAACAACCTGAGTAAGAGGCAGTTTTCACACTTTGCCTGTTAGCTGAGAAGAAATTTCCTTGGGGATATATGTATGCATTTGCACTAAATTAGGTGTTGTGGAGCTTTTCATGTATAAACAGATTTAAGCTAAAACAATGTTCAAGGGTAAAATTTAGACCTATCAATTTGAAGATTCTTTCTTCAAGAAGTGGTCCAATCTATACTTTTGCATTTAGTAAAACACTGTTTGATATAGAAATCAATTCCTAAGTTAATCTAAAGTTGTTTGAGTACCCAAAAATCTCAAAGCTTTTTAAAATATTTTGTTATAAGATTCCTTTAGGGGCAAAAATATACTTATGAAACACAAAGGTTACATATTGAATTTATATATATCATAAATAAAGCATACTCTGTACATAATATAGTGATGTGAATAAAATTTAACCAGGCTTTCCCAATAATTTTATATCAGTCAACTATTTGATTAAAGAAATAGAATATTAATAAGCGAGAGAGGGAATGCAGAGAGAGAAGGAGAGACAATCCCAAGGAGGCTCCAACTATCAGTGCACAGCCGGGGGCTCAACCCAGGAACTGTAAGATCATGACCCGCGCCAAGACCAAGGGTTGGAGGCTTAACCAACTAAGCCACCCAGGTGTGCCAAACCCAATTTTTAAAAACACATATAAAGAAACATATAAATGGCAACCAGAGCTCATTTTGGTAATGTTCTCCCACCCTTAGTCTCCCATAAAAGGGATTATTTTAAACCTTAAAGAAACCTTATGAAATGAGAGGAGAGAAAGTGCAATTCCTTCAGAAGGAACTGGACCTTGAAAGTAGAAAGTATCTATCTCTGTCGCTCTTGGCCTCATGCTCCCTCTCTGCTTCAAGGTCATTTTCTCTAATTCTATCTATCTTTCTGATTGGTGGGTTTCCCAATGGTTCAAACCCAGATTCTTCATCTTCAAACACTCACTGAAGAGCTTGGCAATATTTTTTATTCTCTGAGATCTAATTTCATATTCATAGGGAAAAAAACCAATTTTCGTACATTGACTCAATTCCCTAACCAAAAGTAGGAAATTCTGAAGGGTACCCAGAATCACAAAAGATTCATGCCTCAAAAAATGTAGAAGAGGAAAATACTAACGCAAATTCATTACATTAAAAAAAATTGTAGATAATTGTCTTTAACCTAAATGCCAAAACAAAGCACCAACAAATTAAGTCCAACTATATATATATATGTACGTATATATAGTATATGTATAAATGTATTATGTATATACATACATACAAAGATAGCATATCATGTCCAACTGAGGTTTATCTCAGGAATTGAGAGTTGTTTTAACATTTAGAACCAATGAGTACAATTCATTACATTAGTCGAATAAAGAACAAAGATATGTAATGGTAAGATATTGACTTTTCCCTTTAAGATAGAAAATGGAGTATGGATACTCAATCTCACTTCTTGCATTCAATATTAAGCTAATGACCCAAATGCAATTAGGTAACAAAAAATGAAAGTGGAAGTATAAATATTAGAAGGAAAAAATAAAACTATTTGTAGTGGATAATTTTATGTGTCATTTGGGCTGGGCCATGGGGCCCAGATATTTAGTCAAATGTTTTTTGGGTATTTCTGTGAAGGTGGTTTTAGATGAGATTAACATTTAAATTAGCGGACGTTGAGTAAAGCAAATTGCCCTTTATAATGTGGATGGGCCTCATCAATCATTTGAAGGTCTTAATAGAACAAAGATGGGCCTCTCTTAAGCAAGAAGAAATTCTGTCAGCTGACCAATTTATACCTTGGACTACAGTCCTTCCCTGAATCTCCAGCCTGCTGACCTACATCCTCAGATTTTGAATTTGCCACGCCTCTGTAACCATGTCAGCAAATTCCTTAAAACTAGTCTCTCTTGATATATAAATAAACACCTTGTGGGTTCTGTTTCTTAGAACTGTGGCTAATATAGGTGTTTATACAACAGAAATAAAAATCTGTGTCTAAAAAATACAAACGTATTTTGAACAGCTTTATTTTAGAAAGTCCCAAAATAGAAACAATACTCAACTCCACTAAACTGGAAACAACATGTAACTCCATCAACAAGAGGATGGATAACAAAACTGTGGCATAATTATGCAGTGCAATACTTCTTAGCAATAAGTAGAAAACAATTGCAGATATATCAGATTACAAGGATTATTCTCAAAAATATTGAATAAAAGAACCATACACAAAAGAGTATATTCTGTAGATACTATTTCATGAATTTCAAGACAGGAAAAATTAATTTACAGCGATTGAAATGAGAACAGTGGCTGTCTATAGGACCACAGGGGAGGTACACATGATGGGTAGGAGAAATAAGGGGATTTCTATGTGAAATATTTAAGATTTGTGCATTTCACACTATGAACCTTTATTTCATTTAAATAAACAAATAAAGATTATACAAGTAAATATTTAAACAAAAAAACAAATAAGTAATATGGGAGAAGGGTGAAATTTTAAATTATGTGATCAGGTCTGGGAAGACCTCACTAAGAAAGTGACTTTTGACAAAGACCTAATGGGGCAGAATCAGTGAGCCATGAGGCTATTTGAAAAAGAGTTCTGGTGGAGAGAACAAGAACAAATATCCCAAGGTAGGAATATACCTGGCATGTGGGAGGAAGAACAAGGAGACTGGTGTGGCTTTGGAAGAGATAGAGCACAGGTCATTGTAAGCCCTTGTAGGATATTTTTAGGATTTTGACTTTTATTTTGAATTTCCTGGGGAGTCCCTGCAGTGTTTTAGTATAAGACTCACATAGTGCACTCACATGATAAAAGATAGGTTTGTAAAGACCCTATTCATTTAAAAAAAATATTTTCACTTCAGCATGCATAAAATTAAGCAATAATTTATAAATTTGGTAATAATCTAAATGATGAGCTTTAATCAAGTCCTATCTCCTTTATCAAAGGACGTACTCAGCAAGCATTAAGGAGGAAACAGAAATATTACTGTAATTCTGCAATCCTGTCACCATTCTTTTCGGTATTTTTAAACACAATAATGTATAAAGAGAGTAATGTTATCCTAAAACCTTCACAAACCCAGGTGGTAAACAGCATAGAAGCTTATTTTGTAAATTGCAAAATCCTCAGTAACATGAATGAGATTTGCATCTGCATTTGTCTTCTAGGTACAGATGCAAGTGTTGGGCCAATATAACAAAAGGAAGTTTGAATTCTTAACGTTGCCCATTGGTCTTCAGTTTTTCCAGAAAACATGCAACTAAAAATTGATTCTTTTGGTAAGATTAGGAATGAAATAATGCCCAGATATGTGTTTATTTGTAGCCTTAAGGACTCTTCAACCCTGTGTGCATTAAGCTGAATAATGGCCTCTGCCAGATATCTGCATCCCAATCTCTGAAACCGTAAAAATTTGTATGAATGATTAATGATCTTGAGATGGAGGGATTATGCTGGATTTTCCAGGTGGGTCCAGGAAAGGGATCAGAGAAGGCACAGAATGCGATGATGGAAACAGAATGAGATTTGCAGGTATGCCACTGGCTCTAAAGACGGAGGAAGGGGCCACACACCAAGATATGTAAAGAAAGAGCTCTAGAACCTGGGAAATAAAATTGGAGAGGATATACTGTTAATAGATCCTCCAGAAGGAACCATCTCTGCTGACTCCTTGACTTTAGTCCAATAAAACCCAATTACAAATTTCTGACTTTCAGAACTATAAGAGAGTGAATGAGTGCTGTTTTAAGTCAATAAGTTCATGGCAATTTGTTACAGCAACAAAAGGAAATGAATATATCCACACTGTGAAATATATATCCAAAAAAAATTTTATAGTGTACATCAACAGCTTTCAAAGAAAAATTGCACCAAATTAAACAAGTGAAGATAACTTAATTCAAGACTATTGTAATAATGGTCAAAACTGTGTTAAATGGGGAGAGAATCAAAACTCAACTCCACTAAAACCAAAGTCAGGAGAGTTTCTATGCTCATCAAAAAAGGAGGTTAGTGATCTATAATCAGGAAGAGGCCTATCTAAAACTTAGTCAAGTTGAGCAGAACAGGAGATCCATCTTGGTCAATGCCTACTAAAAAAGCTTAGTCAAAGCCAAACCAGGTATTTGTCTCAGTAGATCTTGCCACATACACTAGTCATATTTATTCATCCTTTATAATGAAAATCTGGAACATTTAAAATTTGGGTAATGCATGAATACTTGCCCATTAACAACAACAACAACAAACAATAAAAAATAAATTAAATGTGCCAATTTAAAGTCTTAAAACATATATAGAAATCATTTCTAATGATATGGATTTTTTGTTGTTTGAAGTATTAGGAAGTAGAAATATTTTACAGCTCAAATTATTTTAAGTTCCCTCTTAAAATAGAAGAGACCTAGGAATAAGAGAGATGTTAAAATGTTATGCATAATTAGAAAGAAATTAAAGCAGAAGCTTAAATTAAAATACTAGTAGAAGAATATTGATATTTTTTAGAATAATTCTTAATTGTGCATATTAATTATCCCAACATCTGTTGAACTAATATTATGACCCAGGCCCTAGAGAAATAAAATTATAGATAAAAAGTACATGTTCTTAAAATATGCACAAACCAATGTATGATAACTGACATTTCAGATACAAGAGTGAGACAACTGTGGGTCATAAAAAATAAAAAATAAAATTCTGTTGCAAAGAAGTCAACAAATAAGCCCGATTCACAGGGAGGGAGTAATAGGCTCTATCTCTTGATCAGAGAATCTGCAGTTGCATCGGAAGGGGTCTGAATAGAGACATAAGTGAAGATTTAGGGACTTTTTTAAAATCAATCTACCAAAATGAGTGAGTCTTAAAGTTCCTCTTCTGGCCCTTGTAGCTCTACAGAGCTAAAATAAACAGAAGAAGACTGAATTTCAGAGGCTGACTTTAAATTTGAGGCAAAGTTGTTCTAAAAGTAGTATTTGAGGCAAAGCTGATCGAAATCTAGCCTCCTACTTTTAGGATCCCAAGTGCTTCTGTGGGTGGCACCTTGTACCAAGATAAGATCTATAGGGGGACCTCTACAGTGATACCTAGAAATTTCTGCAATGATAGAGAAATAAATCCACCCAATTTCTCTGCTACATTATTATGAGTAAGTTATATACCAAAATGTGACCAACAAAAATAACTCCCTACATCTAGATTCCTCTGGTTTCAAACATTTGCTACAAGTTTCTCCCTTAGTACAGTCGTAACACAAGACCAAATCTAATGAACATAAGTCTTCTTTATTTTTCATTTACTCATTTATCTATCTATTCAACAATGTCTGGCTAATAGGATTCAGCTATGGGAAGTTGCCTTGGCTTTATTCCATCGAAGCAGGAAGACTGACATTTATGAATCAGGTTGATCATCGTTTTTAGTTTTAGTTTAGGAATGGTTTGGAGAGCACATTACATGCAATAGAGAAAAGCCCATGAGAGAGATATTGTAAAAGATGTCAAAATCAGCATAAAGTGCATTTTGGGGGGTTCTGGTGAAGACCAAAGGGGTCATCAGCAAGAAGAGGAGGAATTACTAGTCAAGAAAAAAACAACATTTTTAAAGAGATGAAAAACGTAACAAAGCATCTGTGGGGATCTACAGACAGTTTTATTTAAAAAAGAGGGTTTACTTGAAATAGGTTATCATTGATGTCTATAAACTCAGTAGTGCAGGTAATGAGCTCATTTTCTGATAAGTGTGATTTGGGAAGAAAGAGAGAGGAGTTTGAGGACAGTCAATATGAAAATTTTGAAACAGATTTGTTTGGGGACAAAAAAAGCCAAGCCAGTGGGCACCGGGGAGCAGTTGAGTCTGATCAGCATGACTTGTCTGGATCTAGAGAGCTCAAGGCACAGATGGCTCATCAATAGTGCTAAGCAGTGTCCCAAAACAAGGGTCAAAACAGTTTAGATAACTGTTTAGAAATTTCCTATTTAGCTAAAATTACCAAAACCACTCTGTGTTATCATTCAATGTTGCATAAAAGTATCCTAATACTTTACAGTGTAAGTGCATTATGAACACTTTTATTAGTTCTCTTTTTTTTTCCCAGCTTGCCTGGAGGTTCCAGTGTGCAAATAACTCTCAGTTAGTTCTATGAAAGTGCATTAAGTCTTTGAGGTTTAATGCTCTAGGGTGGCATTCAGTTCCTTAGAGTGGTAATTTACTAAATGGTAGGGTGGGATGCGATCTTCCTTATCCAAAGAAGTGAACTAGAGCAAAGAATTAAGGGGGTTGTCCATATTCAAAAAGCTTATTATAGAACTGCAACATCAGAGCTAGTGAACACAGGGTAAGAACACTACATAAAAAAGAAAAGTGAGTTTCCCTTTGATAATATATTATTTCCAATTGGCTAATAAAAGGGAAAACGGCATATAAAAAGCATGCAATTTTTCTAATTAGATCAGCATGATCTCTGCAGTCTTCTCCAAAAGTATTCAATACTTTGGGCTATTTAAATCCATTTAGCCTGTTTTGAAAGGAACTAAAGGGAGAACATACTTTCAATGGTGTATATAGCTTTCATTTTATCTAGGACAAAGGAATTCTCTCATACTTACTGAGCATCTTGTCTACAAGTAACAGGGATTTATTTTGCATCAGTTCAAGCTGTCCTATCTGCCAAAATGATACATGTTCAATGACTTTTAAAACCACTCAAATATCTCCATTCAATTGTTCTTCCCCACCCAGCTTCTAGAAAAGCAAAAAAATTGTTTTAATATTTTGTAAGGCATCCATTAGGATGACTCCGTTTAAAACACTAAGTGGCTTAATGGTATTTTCAATGCTACACAAAATATTCTAACCATGAAAAAATTTCAGCTATCTACCAATATATAGGAGCTCATTAACTTTAAAAGATATGAACTGCATATAGAAATCTAGTGTACCAGCTAGGAACTTTCTGAGTAGTTAGTAGATATTCCTTTATTTATTTACTTTTAATTTAAATGTAAATTTAATAGAACACAATATTCTAAGCACCTAACTGAAAGATAATTTTACTGGAATAAGGAGAGCATATGAAACAGAACTGAACTGTTAAAAGTTTCAGCACAGATGTAATATAAAACCTTCCACAAGCTTACTGTATCTAAGAAAACATTTCACTTGAAATGCTTTGAGGTGCTAAATTAAACATACACTAGTCAGGTTCCTAGAGGAATATTGTTGGGTAAGGTGAAATTTCCATAAGGGATGTTACAAGTAGATGTGGCTTTGAATGTGTAGGTTCCAGAGATGTTGTTTCTATCAACACCCAAAAGAGTCTAAAGCACAAATAACAACGCCAGGGAACTGTAATGGGACCATAGATTGGACTCAGAGGAAGTAACTACCCAAAATCTGGCTCTTTCTGATAGTAATTCTTTCTAAGAAGAGAATATTTTCTCAGATATGTATTGACTTTGAAAGATAAACAATGTAAATATGCTACTTGTCTTGACTTGTTTCTTCCAAAATACTGATGCCTTTACATCAAACAATGCTAATAACCAATTCTATTCACAGGTAGTATTTTGAAAAGGAAAGCTTTGATCTAGCTTTTGGGTAGAATTATAAGTACATCAGACTACCAAATTGCACACATTTATTTTAAGGTCATTAAAATCACATATATTCAATTTACATGCTCATACATTTGAAAACATATGCTGAGAAATCCACAAGGGAAAAGAAAACAAATCAGAACGGAACATTTACATAGTTTCTGTTTGTCATTCAGTGCAGAAAAAAAATGCAATAACCACAGCTTTTGGAAGTAAAGTATTGTTAGTGTTCATATAAAACAAAGAAATATTGACTTCAATAAATAGTATTCAAAAACTGATTATATGAGAAAATTTCATCTTCTACATTGACATTTTTACTTACGCTGCTACATCCTACATCAGGACAAAGAAGAATAATTTAAAATGGAGATTCTTTTAAAAAACAGAAATAAGAAAAATAAAATAAAATGGAGTTTTTTTTTCCATTATCCTAAATCTTTGAGATCAAATACATCAACTATAATGCAAGTGAGTAGCCCACAATAAAAAGAAGAAGCAAAGCATAAGGGTGCAATACTGAAAATAAAGTGTTCAAGAAAGGAAGGATTTATTGTTAGCACTGAAGTCCTAATATAGTTTGAATAAAAACACTAAATGAAATTTTCTTCTATTTTCAGTAACCATTCCATTTTCTTCTTCCTTTCTTGGAATTACAAGCAAGGTGAATAGTAAGTTTTCAGGGCAACAAGTTTAAAATCAATGAGTTATACAATTAAGGTCTCAAAATCCCTGAATATTCAGGAATTGAAATGATGGGAACAAGTATCTAAAGGTTGGAATTGGTCCCTAATCAATGTGAATTCATAAATTCAAATCATGTCTGAATACAGTTTTGAAAATTGAAATCTTTCCACATAATGATCCAATGTATATATTGACCATTTAATCCTGATAATCAATGCTTTTATAATAAAAATTGTTGAGTCAACCATAATTACAGAAATATATTTTGGCCAAGACATTAAACATACAAATGTAAGGAATGTCTTACATTTGCGTCACAGTAAGTTAAGCCTCCAACCCTTGATTTCAGCTTATGTCATGATTTCTCAGTTGGTGAGATTGAGCCTCACATCGGGCTCTGCACTGACAGCAAGGAGGCTGTTTGGGATTATCTCTCTTATTCTCTCTCTACCCATCTCCAGCTTGCTTACATGCATATGCTCTCTCCCCTCCACCCCCAAAATAAACAAACATTAAAAAAAACATACAAATGTTAAGCACAAATATTTATCATCTATTGCAAAAGTGATGATAAGGGGAGATGAGAAGGAAAGTACTTACACAGGAGGTGCTATGCCATCCATTGTTTGGATATCTACTTTTATCCAGGACAATGATCAAATCGGGTATTTTTACAAAAAGAATATAATATTAGAGAATTGCATCAATGTCTAATTCAATGTCTAATGCTGTTTGTGATGTTATACTATAGTTTTGCAAAATGTTGCCATTGGAGAAAACGTGACATGGGTACAGAGCTCTCTCTGTATTATTCTTCACAACTTTATCTAAATCTTGAATTCTCCAGGGGCACCTGAGTGGCTCAGTTGGTTCAACATTTGACTTCTGCTCAGGTCATGATCTCACTGCTCATGAGTTTGAGCCCTGCATTGGGCTCTGTGCTAACAGCTCAGAGCCTGGAGCCTGCTTCAGATTCTGTGTTTTCCTCTCTCTTTCTCTCTCTCTGTCTCTCCCCAGCTCATGTTCTGTCTCTTTCCCTCTCTCAAAAATAAATAAACATTAAAAACTTTTTAAAAATCTTGAATTCTCTTAATGCAAATTTAATTAAAAATGTAAGTTTTTCCTGAAAATGGAGTTCACACACACCACCTTTCTCCACAATGTTTTAAAAAAATGCTGACAGGGCAAAGAATGCAGAGATAAGTAAAACAATATCTGATAATCTTAAGGAAAAATCTGCTACATGGCTACTTTAAAATCTAATCTATTAATACATGGAAAAGAATGAATCCAGACCAATTTTATATTCCATATACAAAAATAAACTTAGAATGAATCAAAAACCTAAATGTGAACCATGAAATGATAAAACTCTTAGAAGAAAACATAGGTAGTAATTTCTTTGACATCAGCCATAGAAACATTTTCCTAGATATCCTCAGGCAAGGAAAACAAAACAGATATGTAAGTGATGAATCACTGGGTTCTACTCCTGAAACCAACACTACACTGTATGCTAACTGACTTGAATTTGAATAAATAAATTTTTAAAATGAACTATTGGGAGTTCATCAAGATAAAAATCTTCTCCACAGCAAAGGAAACCACCAACAAAACAAAAAGGCAACCTGTTGAATGGTAGAAGATAAATGCAAATGATAAGGGATTGTATCCAAAATGTAAAAAGAATATATACAACTCCACACCAAAACACCACAAATAACCTGATCAAAAAAATGGGCAGAGTACCTAAGCAGACATTTTTTCCAAAGAAGACATAAGTGTCCAACAGACACATGAAAAGATGCTCAATATCACTCATCATCAGGGAAATGCAAATCAAAGCAGCAATGAGATATCACCTTACACCTTTCAGAATGTCTAGAATCAACTAACACGTGTTGGTGAGAATCTGGAGAAAAAGGAACCCTCATGCAATGTTGCTGGAAATGTAAATTGATGCAACCACTGGAAAAGAGTGTGGAGGTTCCTCAAAAATTGAAAATAGAAGTACCACATGATCCAATATTTCCACTAATGCATATTTATCCGAAGAAAACAAAAACACTAATTTGAAAAGATATATGCACCACTATGTTTATAGCAGCAATATTTATAATAGCCAAGATATGGGAGCAGTCCAAGTGTCCACTGATAGAAGAATGGATAAACAAGTTGTAATATATGTATACAATGAAATATTACTCAGCCATAAAAAGGTGCAAACTTGCCATTTATGACCGCATTGATGGACCCAACGGGTATTATACTAAGTGAAATAAATCAGAGAAAGACAAATACCATATGATTTCACTTATACGTAGAATCTAAAAAACAAAACAAATGAATAAGCCAACCTAGCAAACAAACAAAAAGCATAAACAAAACCATAAATACTGGGAGAAAACTGATGGTTGCCAGAGGGGAGAGAGTAGAGTGATGGATAAAATAAGTGAAGTGGAGTAAGAGATACAGGATTCCAGTTATAAAATAAGTTTCCGGAGTAAAAAATAAATGTTAACATAAGGAATATAGTCAATGGTGCTGTAACAGCATTGTATGATGGCAGATGGTAGCTACACTTATGGTGAGCACAGCATAATGTATAGATTTGTAGAATCACTATGTTGTACACCTTAAACTAATGTAACATTATGTGTCAAGTATACTTCAATAAAAATATATAGCATATTAATATTCAATTTGTGGTGTGGTAAGGACCACACGTCATAAAACATTCCCATTGAAAAGATATTTTGTCACTCATGGTTCCCAAAAAGAAGCACCCAATGCCATGGTTTGGTTGGGATGGGGAGACCTGTAAAAGCACTGAGGTCCATCCAGAGGAGAGAGAGAGTGGGATGGATCTTGGACTTGAGTTTTTATTGTAATTTCCTCAGAAGGAATGGGCAATGCAGGTTATACAGATTTAGGATTGGCTAACTTGAATAATTTCAGCAGGCCCTGGGACATAGTGGCTATTCCTAGTTGGTACCTGGCCCTGGGTAACTAGGAGAGGTGGATGGTGGCACAGTAAAAGCCCAGTAAAGGAAGTGGTTTCTATATAGGTTCCAGATTGATTGGTTTGTATCTGAAAAGACACCTCCTGGAGGATTCCCTCTGAGGGAACAGCGGGTGAGGAGAGAGGCAAGAAGCCAAGGGAAAGCGACTCAGTTATACTATTGAGGTGTCTGGAACAAGAAGTGTCCAGCATACACATGTAGGGAAGATGTTAAAACATCAAATTTATAAAAGCTTGAAACACTGTTAACACAATGTCTAAGTATAGAAGCAAAAGTTTTCCCAGAAGCATATAGTGTAGGCAGCCAGCATGTGCCAACATATTAGAGGGAGGCAGACTCCTTTAAAGTGATTTGATCAGGGTAAGGGGGGTGATAGGCACGGAGGAGGGCACTTGTTGGCATGAGCACTGGATGTTATATGGAAACCAACTTGATAATAAACTATAATAAAAATGGAAAAAAAGATTTGATCATTTCCGTATTTTGAGCGGAAATGTAAGGCATTCATAGAAGCAAAATTTAGGTAGTTTTACTAATAGTTACATAACACTTGGCTAAATGTATTCATTTACATGAATTTGTGCAGATAATTGGTTCGTTGATTAATAATGTGTGGTTTATTTCCACCACATCACTTACAGACTAGAATTCTTTTAATTATATGATTTACAGAAAAAAATATATAATATATTTAGAAATCCAATGAACCTAAAAGGATTATTAATGCAAATATTAAATGTTGTGGGTATAGAATGCATTGTGAAGAAGAAGGCTGAGCTGCATAACCCATTAGCATCACCGAAACACAGATGCTTCGTTTCTTCAGTAGCATGTTTATGAGCCTTTGGAATGCGTTCATTTTTTTTTTCATACAGTCTCCAAGGTTTCTCAGAACTCCATCGCACAATCTGATTTCTTTCTGCAGGTATACTCACAAAAATTCCATTAGGGGAATGGGAAGCTTGTTCCTTCCCCTAGACAGCTCCCAAGAAAAACCTGTATTTGGTCTTAAAGATAGGGAGAAAAGTCCCCACAACCTCGCTCAGTCATACACCATCCATCTTCGCAGAGGCCCGGGGTCACCCAACGTTTCTGAGAGGCTTTTGGATTTTATAACCCACTGTCTAGCTGAAGCAAACATATTATCAGACCTATGAAATACCATTGGGAAAAAGAATTTTAATTATTTGACAATTGTTATATTTTTCATACTCACTCCTATAATACTCCTTAGGTCTTTTGGTCTTTGTGGTCAAATCGTGACTCTCCCATTAAACTATCTTTGCTTACTTTAGACAAGATCTTGATCTGTCGATTCACAGTCTGTGGTAGGAATTTGAAACATCAATATCTGTAAATGATAGTTTTTGCAAAGATTAAAACATTTACTAAAGGGAAATCACTAACCATAGTATCTGAGAAATATTAGGCACTAAAAATTTAGTTATTATGGCTGTGATTATCTAAACATTGTAGATACTTTAAATGTGGTGCTTGGTTATTTTGTTTCTATTTCAGACTTACTGTGACATTAATGTAAAAAAAAAAACAAAAAGAAAGACTTAGATAATCCTAAAAAGCCAGCACGAAAAAAAAAAACAAAGATTTTTTCCTCTCTAGAACAACATAAAAAGAAATAAAATCCAGACAAGCTAAGAGGAATTACTATTTCCTTAGGCATCTCAGCTAAGTATTCTCACAAATTTCTTAGAGAAAATGAGCAAAACATTTCTACTAGAATCCATTGCACACCCTTTAGCACATTTGCACATATTGTAAAGAATTGCAATGTTCAATATTGCACATATTGAAAAGTAACTTTTCTCTTTCCAATTAGAAATAGTCATTTCAACAAAGCATTTGGGTCTTTTTACAAAATCTCGATGTTGTTATTTGAGACAGCAAAGCAGAACCATGTCTCAATAACACTCTTTGCCTAAGCCTATCAACTGACATGATAAAGAAACAAACACAAAGAAATCAAGAATAAAAGGTAACTGATCAATAAGTGAATAGATAATATAGTTTTCTGAGATTTTGTGTGGCTTGACAAGCCTCAGCTTGATACAGCCCCACACAACACTGTATCTATCTTCACAAGAACACTAAAAGTTGTAATTAGATTCTGAAAAATTGACCAGTAATTGCCTTATTGAAGAATCATACAAAGAGCAGTCCCAGGAGAACACATTGAAATTTCAATGGAAGAAGTAGCCTCATTGGAGGAAAAAAAAAAAAAAAAGGTAGTCTTAGACATGTTGGGAATTCCCTGCTTGGAGGAAAGCAAGAGATAAAAAACAGAAGGACCATTAACACCCAGAGCTCATTATCTCCACAGTGAAATAGAAATATAGCTACACAGTAAACAAATGAGCAAATAACTGAGGCAAACAGGAGGCAGAAAGAAAGGCATGCTGAGGGTTCCTTATGAGCATTGCTTCTCTACATCAGCTCTTAACATAAGCAGCAAAATGACCTTCTTTTAGAAAGTCCCCACTGGGACAGAAGAAAGAGACTAAGAATTCAAATTAAATGGGGTCTTTTTGCAGAGGCATCACCGTGTTTTAGGAACCATTTGAAGTCCAAGGGTATTCCAGACAACATGAGGCAAGGGCGGTATAATGCANTCAAATATAAAAGTGACATAAAGTCTTAAGATTACAGGGACTATTAGCATTTATTCATATTAAGAAAATAATCAAACAAAAAGAAAACAAAAAGCACTGTTCAAGGAAGGAATCCCATCAGCCAAATGTAAAGGATCATCTCAGTTGGAAGTCAGGGAGGAAGATCAAATTCATGTGCAAGACAGTCTATGGCTAATCAGCTGTGGCAAATGAGACAAGTAGTGATCAGTCTGAAGTTTAAAATCTTGATAATATAAAAATTAAAATGTAAGAAAAATTGAGAGGTAAAAGTGAAGAAGAATGTGAATAAATGTGATTGTATTCTAATATCCCCATAATGATATTCTCTAAGTCTCATCTAAATTGACTTTTAAAACGAGGATATTGTTTCACAGGTCCAGAGTTCCAGAGTTAGGTGATGCCCGCAAATAGGTACAATCAGCACCTTAATAATGTCACCAAAGTACTAAGATTTTTTGTCACTCTCTTTTACAATCATTAGCATCAGTTTTCTTCTAAGTCTGTTTATGCTTATACTTGTAAGTAAGCTGGGAGTTATCCAAGTTACGTGCCTTCTCACTCCTCACATTTGACGAGAGAGTCAGAGCAAACCTCTACAATAAACACAATATATAAATCCTTTCTTTTAAAAAGATTATGGGTGCCATAACTCACCAGCTTGCTGTTAGACTAACACCATCAGAAGAAAAGGTGTTGCTGATTGACATGTATAGACTAAGAAAGTTCAATCTCTGAGTGCAGACACAGCATCCTCTGTGCCATATTGCTGTGTGGGACCAGGATACACTCATACCAAACACAGACCTGTCGGGAAGGAAGAAGGTATGAGGGAATGGAGAAGGCAGATTGACACTAGGAGGGAAACTGACAGTTTCAAGAGATAAGGATAAAAGATGGGTAAACTAACAAACAGATTTAAGTATATGATTTAAGGTCATAATTACACTAACCAAATAATTTTTAATAGGAAAGGAAATTCCAACAAAATGGAAAGTTGAGGAAGGAATGAAAGTAATAGGAAATATTAATATTTTAGCATTTTCATTTTTCAAAGTTGTAAATATTAGTGAAAAATGTTCAATCAGATGTGTTAAGTAAAATATAAAGTTAATTTTTATAACGTTCACAAGATAGCAATTGAATTAAGTTAGAATTAAAGAAGACCAATCCATACTATCAGAATGTAAATACATGAATAAAGAAATCAAAAGTATAATCAAAATTAAAAAATACTTTAAAAAAGAGGAATTTTTTTTAATTTTGTAAATGTTTATTTTTGAGAGCGAGAGACAGAGTGTGAGTGGGGGCGGGGCAGAAAGAGAGGGAGACACAAAATCTGAAGCAGCTCCTGGCTCTGAACTGTCAGCACAGAGCTTGACGTAGCGCTTGAATTCATGAAACGCAAGATCATGACCTCAGCCTAAGTCAGATGCTTAACTGTCTGAGCCACTCAGGTGCCCTAAAAGAAAATTTTGAAGGATATGGTAAAAGAATTAATACCTGATGCTAGTTAATTTTATGTGTCAACTTAACTGGGGTAAGGGATGTCTAGATAACTGGTACAACATTATTTCTAGACATGGCTGAGTTTCCAGAAGAAAATTTACATTTGAATTCATAGACTTAGTAAAGAGGGACTTCCTCATAAGTTCAGGTGGGCATCATCCAATCCATTAAGGGTCAGAATAGAACAAGAGCAGAGGAAGGGCAAATTTACTCTTTGCTTAAATTAAGATAATCCATTTTTATGCTCAGACAAGTACACTCTTGCTTCTCAGACCTTTGAACTTGATCTGGGTCTCACACTATCTGCTTCCCTGGTTCTCAAATCTTCACACTTGGACTGAATTACACCACTCATTTTCTTGCTTTTTGAGCTTGCAGAAAGCAATTTGTGGGACTTCTTGGGCTCCATAATCATGTAAGTCAATTCCTACTACAAATCTCCATATGGAATCTACCTATATATATTCTATCAATTCTGTTTCTCTGGAGAATTCTGCTTTACTGTTGCAACAACAAACATTAACTGTCCTCATCTGGTTAAGAGAGACACGGATATTCACGCACACAAAAAGAAGACAGAAAAGGCAAGAATGCATCTTTTTGCTATAAGAAATATGCATAAAGCAGAAAAAATAATCAGGAAAATAATCCAAGGAGGATTGCCAAATACTAACAGATTTCAGACAGAGTTATGATATTAATATCAACCTTTAATTTGTGGAAGGTGTTAAAAGACACAAAAGCTTCACTTTATAGTAATGAAGGATTCAGTTCAGAATGTGCATAACTGTCATAATGGATAAATATAATATTGAATCAATAAAATTCATAAAGCATAAGTCACAGAAATGCAAGATTAACTGAAAATGACAGAAAAGAAATAATAGGAAAATGTATATTATAACTGTCACCTCATGAGAAATCAGGATGTTAAAAATAAAGATCACCTATTACATAAAAGTAACTCAAACTAGATCAAGAATCTAAATGTAAGAGCTAGACTGGGAAAATTTTTAATATAATTTATTGTCAAGTTAGCTAACATACAGCATATATAGTGTGGTCTTGGTTGTGGGGGTAGATTCCTGTGATTCATCACATACATACAACACCCAGTTCTCACCCCAACAAGTGCCCTTCTCAATGCTCATCACTCTTTTGTTCTCTCCCTTGCCTCCTCCCATCAACTCTCAGTTTATTCTCTATTTAAGAGTTTCTTATGATTTGCCTCCCTCTTTGAAACTATTTTTTTCCCCTTCCCTTCCCCCATGGTCTTTTGTCAAGTTTCTCCAGTTTCAGATATGAGTGAAAACATATGACATCTGTCTTTCTCTGACTGAAATAAGTCTGTCTGGAAAAAAATTTTAATGTTTATTTATTTATTTTTGAAAGAAAGTGTGGGGGAGGGGCAGAGAGAGAAGGAGACAGAAAATCCCAAGAAGGCTCTATGCTGTCAGTGCAGACTCTGATGCAGGGCTCAAACTCATGAACCATGAGATCATGACCTAGGCTGAAATCAAGTGTCAGACACTTAACTGACTGAGCCACCTGGGTGCCCCAGGAAAATATTTTTTAAAGATGCAGAAGAAATAAGATTTCATTTCTAATTTAGAAAAGCTTATACAAGTGAATTAGAAAAATATAACCAAATTAAGAAACAGGAAAAGGACAGGGACAAGGAATACTGCACAGAAAAAGAAATACCAATGACCAAACAATTTAAAATTATTTTTCACCTAAGAGATTAAATGATACTTTATTTCACCAATGGAATGCAAGTTTGCACTCAAATACATGTGGTGCAGCTAAAAACTAGTGCAAATTTTCAAAAATTAGTGATAATGTCTGTCAAAATATATGCATCTCTTTGAACAAGCATCACACTGCTAAGAATTCACTTTAAAATTACAATAACAATAATATACTAAGGAAAAAATGCAAGATGCACTTGGATTCCTGGATTCATATGTACAAACACTCAGGAAAGCTCTTATCCAATAATATAATCACAGCAAATAAATCAAGCAATGCACATGGCGTAAAGTAATATACAAAATATATTAAAATTAATTGCTTGGTATATACTGACAACAAAATACTTCCCTGTATGTTTCTGAGGAAAAATTGCAAGAAGCAGGTCTATGTAGACAACCTGATCCCTTTTGAGTAAATAATAATTTAATACTATCTAAATTAATGAACATATGAAAAATTTTTGTCCTTGAAGAAATAGTGAAAGATGACAAAATAGATTACTCTGGAGAAAAAGGCTTGGGGTGCTGGGGATTGAGGCCCCCAAAGTGTATATCTGCATGCATGCGTGTCTACAAGTGTGTGGAAAGTGAGGACACAATACACAGAGACAGTACAGGGATGTGACATGACAATACTCAACCCAAACTAATTCAAAGGGAATCCAGAGTACAGAGTCCAAAATAATTATATGAAATGCAGCCTTCAAGGAATGTGCAGAAATTTCATTGTGTTTCCCCGTGGCAATAAAGGGGGGAAGAGTGTTTAAAGGCAATTTTATCTAGATTTCAAGAGGAAGAGGAAACCAAATAATATTGGTCCACACTACCTCAATTTACATTGGTCGTTGTGTCTTCTGGGATTATATAAATATTTGGGTTTGTATTACAATTCTTTTCTTGACTATAACCTTTACCTAGAGCTATCTCCCTTGACACCAGTAAAACTAATTGTCCTTTGCTCACAGCCTTTCACGTCTCTGAAAATTTTTTTAACCCAATGTCATTAAATCCTGTTCTTCTCTGAAGCCCAACTTAAGACTTAATAAGTGTCTACCTTAACAATAAGCAAACAATTCTCCTCAGTTTGGTAAGTCTCAGAAATTTTTTCTTTAAAATAAAGAAATGGAATTTGACGTCTCTTAGTTCTAAAATTCCATGAGCTTATGTTGCTTAAGCCCCAATCTCGGTGTCATGAATTTATCTCTTATCCATGCCCAAGATGTGAAAGCATATTGTAATTTTTCTACCAAAAAAGATAATTTTGAGATTGTCCTACACAAACTTGATGGAAAATGAAAAACAAAATACTTTCAGTACCTTTTACTATATCAAAATATCATTTGCTTAATCGTTTAATGAATGTTTGAAATGTTCCTTAAGACTAATGGCAAGCATGCGCGCACGCACACACACACACACACAATTTTTGTATCTAATAGTAGATACAACTAAAAGATTTTGAAAGAATTCCTAAATTAAAAGAAAGGAAAAAAAAGAAGATACTTAATACTAACAGCCGATAGAAGATTGTGTGTGCATGTGCTCACATGTGCCATATGTAATTTTTAGTTATTTTAATTTTGTTTCTCTGCCATAAATTTCTTCCGGTGACATTTCTTTCTGCTTGTGAGTCCAGGTAAGAAATATCTCTACACTTAAGTACCTGAAAATTCAGTCTTGGCTATGTTAGAAAATCATATGTCAATATTGATTTTCTAAATGGAAGTAATCAACAGAAGGAAAAGCAATGGTGTTTTAAAAATTCACTTCATAATGGAATTTTGTCATTGGGACACATTTCCTGAAATGAATATGACAGTCTATCAGTTCTTTAAGACTGATTCCAAATATTGACAATAGAATATTTTTATTGCTCCAACAAAAATTGCCATACCCAAGATTAGAGAAGATAACAAATGAAATAATGTGAAAGCAAATTTACACAAATCTACACTATCCAACATGGTGAATAATAAAACCGTTGATCAATTGATATATAAATTTATGCCCCAATTTTTTAAAATTTAGGTCATTTCTCAGGTTAGGAGTAAATAATTACTTGAAAAAACTTACCTATGCACATAAAGTAACCATCTTAGTGCCAAAAATATATATCCAAAGCAATTCCAGACAGAATTTTCCTAACCAAATTTCCATAAGTCCCAATAGTTGTCAGAAGCCTGAAAAATAAGAAAATAAGAAGAAATAGGAAGAGATTGGTAAAAGAGTACACACTTTAATCTATAAGATGAATAAGCTCCGGGATGTAAATATATAACATGGTGACTATAGTTGATAACACTTTATCGTATAATTAAAATTTGCTAAGAAAATAGAACTTAAATATTTCCACCAGAAGGTAAATTAATGATCATGTGTTACTTAATTAGATGAGCGAATTCTTTTGCAGTGTATATGTATAACAAATCATTATGATGTAGAATATAAATACCTTACAACTTTATATTTCACTTATACCTCAATAAAGCTGAAATTTTTTAAAAAGTAAAAGAAAAATAACAATATTTCAGCACTACAACTTTTATTGAAAAAAAGCATCACTCTTTCATATTACAATAAATATTCTTCATAATATAATCTATTCTTAATGGATTTACAACTCTAAAATCACTACTCTATAAATAAATATTAAAAAAGGAGAGGTGTTTGGGTGGCTCAGATGGCTGATAGTCTAACTCTTGATTGTAGCTCAGGCCATGATCTCCCATTTCATGGGATTAAGCCCCGTGTCAGGCTTTGCATTAATGGTATGGAGCCTGCTTGGGATTCTTTCTCTCTTTCTCTCCTCTCCTCTGCTTACACACACCCTGTATCTCTCTCTCAAATATAAGTAAACATTGGGGTAATTGGGTGGCTCAGTCTGTTAAGCATCCAACTCTTGGTTTTCACTTAGGTCATGACCTCATGGTTGGTTCATGGGCTTGAGCACAGAGCTCTGCGCTGACAACTCAAAGCCTACAGCCTGCTTTGGATTCTGTGTCCCTCTCGCTCTGCCTTTCTCTCACTGTGCTCTCTCTCTCTCTCTAAAAAATAAATAACGTTAAAAAATTGAAAATAAATACTCTTTCCCACTTTGTCAAAGATTAGTTGGCCATACACTTGTGGGTCCAATTCTGAGTTCTCTATTCTATTCCATTGGTCTAAGTGTCTGTTTTGGTGCCAATAACATACTGTCTTGATGATGACAGGTTAGTAGTAGAAGCTAAAGTCTGGGATGGTGATGCCTCCCATTTTGGTTTTCTTCTTCAATATTACTTTGGCTATTCAGGGTCTTTTGTGGTTCCATACACATTTTAGGATAGCTTGTTCCAGCTTTGAGAAGAACGCTGGTGCAATTTTTATTGGGATTACATTGAATATGTAGATTACTTTGGGTAGTAATGACATTTTAACAATATTTATTCTTCTGACCCATAAGCATAGAATGTTTTTCCATTTCTTTGCATCTTCTTCAATTTCCTTCGTAAGTTTTCTATAGTTTTCATCATACATATCTCCTATATCTTTGGTTAGGCAAAGGGGAAAGAGTATCCCATGGAGAAAAGACAGCCTCTTTAACAGATGGTGCTGGGAGAACTGGACAGCAACATGCAGAAGAATGAAACCAGATCATTTTCTCACACCATACACAAAAATAAACTTAAAATGAATAAAGGACCTGAATGTGCGAGAGGAAACCATCAAAACCTTAGAGAAGAAAGCAGGAAACAACCGCCTTGACCTCCACTGCAGCAATTTCTTACTTGACACATCCCCAAAGGCAAGGGAATCAAGAGCAAAACTGAACTACTGGGACCTTGTCAAGATTAAAAGCTTCTGCACAGCAAAGGAAACAATCAATAAAACTGACAGAATGGGAAAAGATAGTTGCAAATGACATATCAGATAAAGTGCTAGTATCCAAAATCTATAAGGAACTCACCAAACTCCACACCTGAAAAACAAATAATCCAATGAAGAAATGGGCAGAAGACATGAACAGACACTTCTCCAAAGAGGACATCCAGATCGCCAACAGACACATGAAACGATGCTCAGCGTTCTTCATCATTAGGGAAATACAAGTCCAAACCACAATGAGATATCACCTCACGCCAGTCAGAGTGGCTAAAATGAACAAATCAGGAGACTCTAGATGTTGGCGAGGATGTGCAGAAACGAACACCCTCCTACACTGTTGGTGGGAATGTAAACTGGTGCAGCCCCTCTGTAAAACAGTGTGGAGGTTCCTCAAAAAATTAACAGTAAAACTCCCCTATGACCCAGCAGTAGGACTGCTACAAATTTACCCAAGGGACACAGGAGTGCTGATGCATAGGGGCACACGTACCCCAATGTTCATAGCAGCAGTCTCAACAATAGCCAAAACATGGAAAGAGCCTAAGTGTACATCTATTGATGAATGGATCAAGAAGATGTGGTTCATCTATACAATGGAATACTACACGGCAATGAGAAAGAATGAAATCTGGCCATGTGTAGCAACATGGATGGACCTTGAGGGTGTTATGCTGAGCAAAATAAGTCAGGCAGAGAAGGACAGATACCATATGTTTGCACATACAGGAGGATTAGGAGGAACTTAATGGAGGACCATGGTGGAAAAGAGGGGGAAAAATAGTTGGGGAGATGGAGGGAGGCAAACCATGAGAGACTCTTGAATGCTGAGAACAAACTGAGGGCTGATGTGGGTGGGGGAGAGGGGAAGGGGCTGATGGGCATGGGGGAGGGCACTTGTTGGCATGAGCACTGGGTGTTATATGGAAACCAACTTGACAACAAACTATTTAAGAAAAAATAAAAAATAATAAAAACACTAATAAAAGGCAAAATAAAATCACTACACTATTTTAAATTTTTTTAATATTTTTTTAATTTTTGAGAGAGAGAGAGAGAGCAAGCAGGGAAGAGGCAGAGAGGAAGAGAGACACAGAATCCAAAGAGGCCCCAGGCTGTGAGCTGTCAGCATAGAGCCCCATGTGAGGCTTCAGCCCACAAACCATGAGATCATGACCTCAGCTGAATTTGGACTGAGCTACCCAGGCACCATCCTTTTATACATTTTTAAAAATGTTTACTACACAGATTTGTAAATGAAATAAAATACCTGNAAACATATAATCTCTATATAAAAATATATTAATTCTGCAAATTCTACAGAACTAAAATATATGTTCTACATATTAATATGTATTATTCATATATTATACATATTAATTCTTCAAATTTTACAGGATTACAAAATTCTTTCTGTTTTACTTTATTTTCAATTTCAAAGCACTGTTTGGGAAAGATAATGTGAATTGAGAATAATTGAGATCATCAGGCAGAAATTTTTTTACAGGAAAACAATGAAATCAAACAGATTTGTTAATTATTTTAGTGATATCTTACAACCACAAACATGGTATTTTGTGGATAAATGTTTTAATTAAAAAAATAGAGAAAAGTCTGTGAAGATGGCAGAATAGGAAGCATTAGGAATTTGTCTTCACACCTAGACAATAATTACGCTGACAAAATCTATCTGATGTAACCATTTTGGAACTTGGAGTCTATTGAAGGTTTATACTTTCCAGGGGAAGGCTTCAGTATTATAGTTAATTTCAGTCAATTTCATCTGTTAGCACAATAACATCTACTCATCCTCCATGCCCAGGCCCATGATAAACAACCATAAAAATATTCTAGGAGCAAATTGTTTGTTTCTTGTAAAAGCCAGGGAAGCAAAAATAATCCCATGCTCCAAATATCAAAGTTCTGTGTCTGATTAGTGACTTTTGCTTCTGATCTTAGAGTTGCTGACAAGGAGGTGAACAGTTGGTATCGTACATCATGTCATTGTTGCAAACCACTACCGCTTTGGCTGAAGTGACTTCCAAAATACGTAAAGAGCTGGTGTCCATTTTCCCCCTTCTCTTCTCCCTCTCTCTCTCTCTCTTTTTTTCTTTTTTTTGGAAATAGACATTAAAGACTATGGCATCCAAAAGCAAGTGTATTTATAGAGAAAATTAGAAACACATCTTGCCTGCTCAGAAAAAGATAAAGAATCAGAATTGACTTTAGAAATTTACCCTTTAGTCTAATCCCTGGCATCAAAATAGCCTATAGCCAAAAACAAATAAAGAAAAACAAAAAGGAAGGATAATCTAATTTCCAGAGTTACCACATTATTAATGCAAATATCCAGGTTTTAAAAACCAAAAGTTACAAAACATACAAAGAAACAGAAAAGTATGGCCCATACAGAGGAAAGGAAAAAAAAAAAAAAAACAGAAACCATCCCAGGAAAACTCTGACTGCAGATCTACTAGAAAAATCATTTAAAACGGCTGTAATAAAGATATCAAATAACTAAAGAAATGTATGGATTAATTCAAGAAAATGATGTCTGAACAAAATGAAAATATTAAGAAAGAGAAAACCTAAAAGGAAACTAAAAACAAATTCTGAAGCTGAAAAGTATAACTGATATGAAAACCAGAGAGATTCAAAGATTGTTACACATGGCCAGATTTCATTGGATGGACTTTGAGGGTGTTATGCTGAGTGAAATAAGTCAGGTAGAGAAGGAAAAATATCATACATTTGCACGTATAGGAAGATTAGGAGGCACTTAACTGAGGACCATGGGGGAGAAGAAGGGGGGAAATGGTGGGGGAAAGGGAGAAAGGCAAACCATGAGAGACTCTTGAATGCTGACAAAAACTGAGGACTGATGGAATGGGGAGGGAGAGGGGATGGGCATGGAGGAGGGCACTTGTGGGGATGACCACTGGGTGTTATGTGGATACTAATTTGACAATAAATTATTTGTAAAAAAAAAACCAACAAAGATTGTTTTGAGCAGGCAGAAGAAAAACTCAGTAAACTCAAAGACAGGACAATAAAAATTATCAAGCTTGAAAAAAACAAGAAGAAAAAAATGGCATTTTTTTAAAATGAACAGAGTCTAAAGGACTTGTAGGACACCATTGAATATATCAATAGAGACAGTATAGGAGTCCTAGAAAGAGAAGAGAAAGAAAAGATCATATTTGAAAAAATAATAGCTGATATTTCCCAAATTTTTTGAAAGACATGAATAGAAATATCCAAGAAGCTCAAAAAACTCCAAGTAAAATTGCAGGGACCCACACCAAGATATATTATAATCAAACATTTGCATGACAATGAGAAGATCTTGAAAGCACCAATAGAGAAATGCTGCAATCCATAAAAGGAATCCTCAGTAGATGATCAGCAGATTTCTCATCAGAAACTCTGGAGACCATAGAGCAGGGGACTGATATTTTCAAAATACTAAAAACAAAGATCATCAACGAAAAATCCCGTACCTAATAAAATTGTCCTTCAAAAGTGAGGAAGAAATTAAGACATTCTCAGGTTTAAAAAAGCTAAGAGAGTTTGTTACCATTAGACCTGCCCTGCAAGTTATGCTAAAGGGAGTTCCACAGAATAAAATGAAAAGATACTAGACAAAATTTTAATAAAGATGAAGATCTCAGTAAAGGTAAATGTATAGGCAAATATAAAGCTAGTATGAATGAAACTATGGAATGTATCTCCATTTTTCATTTTCTATATGCTTTAAGAGACTAGTATATGTACACACAGATATGTACTATGGACACACAAAATGTATACATAATAAAATAATTATATATTTTAATAAATTATTTTATTATTTTTATATATTAGCCAGAATCCAGTATTATTGTAGTTTTGGTTTGTAACCCCATATTTTGTTTTTACATAATTTAAGAGACCAATGCATTTAAAATAATTTTTAGTTTATGTTTTGGGGTACATGGTGTATAAAGATGTGACTTTGTAGTATCAACAACTAAAAACAGATGGGGTTGGAGCTGTAAACTAACAGACTCGTGTGTTGTTTAAGTTACACTGTCATAAGTTTCATTTACAGTGTTATAACTGTAAGAATGTTAAATGTTATCACTATAGTACCCCAAAAGAAAATATAGAATATACACAAAATGAGGGGTGTGTGGGTGGCTTAGTCTTTTAAGTGCCAACTCTTGCTTTTGGCTCAGGGCATGATCTCATAGTTCATAGGATCAAATTCCACGTGGGACTCTGCACAGACAGTGAGGAGCCTGCTGGGGATTCTCTCTCTCCCTCTATCTCTTCCCCTCCTCCACTAGCATGATGATCTCTCTCTCTCTCTCTCTCTCTCTCTCTGTCTGTCTCTCTTTCAAAGTACATAAGTTAATTTCAAAAAAAAAAAGAATATACACAAAATGAAAGGAGAATGGAATTGAAATATTTTTACAATCAACTAAACAAAAAAGAAAACAGCAACACAGGAAATGATGAACAAAAAAGCTGTAAGATATATGGAAAACATATAGCAAAAGAATTGTCAAGGATGGAAAGCAACTGGAACCCTTATGTAATGATAATGGGAATGTAACATGGTATAACTAGTTTGGAAAACAATATGGGTAGTTCCTCAAAAAGTTAATAATGCAATTAGCATATGGCCCAGCAATTCTATTTCTGGATTCATTCTCCTAAAAAATTGAAAACAGGATCTTGAACAGAAACTTGTACACCATGTTCATTGCAGCATTATGCACAATAGCTCAAAAGTGGAAGCAATCCAAGTGTCCATCAATGTATGAATGAATAGCAAAATGTGGTATTTGCATACAAAGGAATATTTTTCAGCCTTAATAAGGAAGACATTTCTGACATATGGTACAATACGGATAAGTCTCAAGGACACTATTCCAAGTGAAATACACTAGTTTTAAAAAGACAAATAATGTATGATTTTATGTATATGCTATACTTAGTTTCATCGAAATCACAGAGACAGAAGAATGGTGGTTGCCAGGGGCTGAGAGGAAGAGGACAATGAGGAACTATTTTTTTAATGGGCATAGAGTTGCAGTTTTACAAGATGGAAAAAGTTCTGAGGATGAAAGATGGTGATGGTAGCACATTATGAATATATTTAATGCCACTGAACTGGACATTTAAAAATTGTTAAAATGGTAAATTTTATGCTTGTGTATTTTACCACAATAAAAAAAATTGGGAAAGAAAATAAGTGAGCATTTTATGTAGAGTATAAATATAAAGCCATGTAAGAAATCACATAAACTGTAATATTGTGATGCAAATAAGTTTCTATGTGCCTTGAGATAGAATTACTAAAGACCCCAACAGTCATGGACTCTGAAAGCACAGATTTTGTTTGCTTATCTGTTGTGTGTTTTTAAATATGAAGATCTAATTGGCCTTGTTAAACAATTCCTGAATCAGGCAGCATCCCAACTAGCAAGAAGAGGGGAGCTTCCTGAAAGCATGGGTTTTGTGAAGAAGTTGAAGAAATCTATTTATGAACTATGGTACTGCAACGTGACAGTATTAGAGATTAACATATTGCTTTACATTGTGTTTACTTGAAATATCTATGTTAACTATATTGCTGAATTGAGTGTTAGAAGAGATCTCACCCCTTCTGCCATGTGAAAACACAGGGAGAAACTAGCCTTCTACACGCCAGGAAGCTGGTCCTCACCGGACACCTAATTTGCCACTGCCTTGATCTTGGATTTCCCAGTATCCAGAACTGTGAGAAATAAGCATTTGGTGTTTAAGCCTTTCTCTTTGTGATAGTTTTGTTATGGCAGATGAATGGGTTGAGAAAAGGCTAGGTCTCTGGGGCAGAATATCAAATCTGCTTGATGAATTAGCAGTAGGCAAGATGGCTGGAACAGAGATCTGGTTCCTACATTTGCAGCTCCTTTCCTTGAAGAAATACAATTAAATTGTGAAAAGTTTTAGAATGTCTTACAGAATGTCTCAGACTCTGACCAATTATATTGGTCACATCTCCTACCTAGAAAAGGAATGTGTAAGTGCAGAGTGAGGAATGGAGAGTGGTGCAAACAGAGGAAGTTTCCTTTTCACTATGGGAAGAGACAGGAACATAAGAGAAGAAAGTCACTTCCTCTCCTCACACATGCAAATAGCATTCCTGTATAGTTTCCAGCCTGCCACCTCTGATTTACCTGCTTTTATCCCATTTAAGAGCCATGCCATTGGTTTGTAGCATTTTTATGATTATAATTCAGTACTGCCTTAATAGTAACAAAATTTTGTAACATTTGTCTCTTAATTCCATCATGGATGATATATTATTAAATAATAACTAACACAGAATCAGAAGAGCTGGGTACAACCCCCCACTCCATTATTTTCTAGTTTTTATTATTTTGGCAAGCAGTTAACTCTCTAAGCCTGATTTTCTTAATCTTAAAAATAATAAAAATCAAAATATCTTCTTCACACAAATGTTGATTTTTCCTACTCCCTCATTGTGTTACCTTAAACTTCTCAATTTACCAAAATTATAAAATAAAGTGATTAAATATATCAATGTTTCCCAAACTTCTCTGATGATAAGGAATAGGTAGGAAGCTTGTTAACAGACAGATTCATAGACTCCTCCATGGGACATTTTGACATAATAAGTCTTGGACTCTTGGAAATTTGCATGATTAATGAGAATCCCAAATGATTTTATCATCACAGAAATTTAGGGAAGTGGTCTAGGTTGATTTAAAACACAAAGTTCTGGGCACCAACCCAAATATGACAACTCAAGTTCCAGAAGAGAGGCCTGGTAGCTATAATTTTAATCAGTGGCCCAGGAAATTTTTGTGATTAAGCATAATTAAGGAACACTACAATGGATAACTGCTAAGGTCTCATCCAGTTCTAACATCCTTTGAATACTATACAAACTAGATTTTAAACCAATTTTTATAAAATTTTATAAAAAGCATTCTCTGCCCAACATGAAACTTTCAGGTATCTCAGATTACTCTCAACATGTGGAAGGTATGGTGCCCTATACAAGTAGAGAGACCTTTTTGCCTCTCCTGCCAATTTTTTGTTTGGAAAAATCTAAAGATAATATTTTTATATGTGTGTAGGTTGTTTTGTTTTGTTTTTTGCTTTTGTTTTCATTTTATGTGGCAGATATAGTTAGTTTTCATATACTACTTTAACTGGTCCTTCTTCCTGCGAATACTAATCAATTCTGAGGGGAATCCTCAAATCGAATATTAGAAATAAATCCAGAAAAACCTACCTTGAATTTTAAACACACATGTTAAATAATTCAACAAATCTGTTAAATTCGATATATATGTCAGGTAAAATTGATAATTTTTGGTATTACAAATGTGAATAAGATATAGATCCTATCCTTAAGGTCTTATAGACTAGTAAGAAAAAAAAGAAAAGAACATTAAAATAGTTTGTAGGTAATATCATAGAAGTCTGTATACTGTGAGATTTTGTAAAGGGAAAGATTGTAATTGACACTTTGGGAAGTGGTTGTGTTAGGTTGAGTCAGGAAAAAAGTTTACAGAAAAGATATGGTTTGAACCAGGTCTACAAATAAAGAAAGGTAAAAAAGGACATGAGGGATGAGTATAAACATTCCATGTAAAGGTAGCAAATGATGAAAAAAAGTATGCTTTATTATAACTGATATGTTAAATTCAAGAAATCACATGATGAAAATGAAGAAGACAGCAAACATTTGACTAACATCTGTTTGTCAAGACAGAGATGTAAACATTCTTTAGTAGATAATGGCAGGCCATTAAGAAGATATAAGCCTAGAACTAATGTGATCAGATTTACGTTTGAGAAAGACTACTATAACAAAAGAAATAGAAAATAATAAAAAGTATTACAAAATGGAGTGAGGTATCAACTCAAGAGACCACGTCAGTAGTCCAGACAGATTATAAAGATTTTGTAGAAAGGCAATCACAGAATCTTTGAGAAGAAAAAGTTTAAATCTTTAATAATGTGTAACTAAACAGAACATTGAATACCAACTGGAGGTATAAGAGTAAGGGAATAAATAATGTAAGATTATTCCCAGAAAATTTATTTTGCTGACTAGATGAACAGTGGGATCATTCACTGAAATAGGAAATAGTAAGAGAAAACCTAGTTTATTCTAGTACAAGGATAGAAGTAAGGTAAATAAAGAGTTTAGTTTTAATGTATAAATATGTGCCTGCTGGACTATTAGGAATCATTTCCTATACATTCTGGAGTAAACATAACTGGTAGTAGAGAGACATTCAAGATGTAAATACATATTTTGGATTCAACCATTAGTTAATAGTTTAGATTAAAACATTGGATGCTAACTGTGTGACCATACAGTTTATCCTGGGCAACTTTGGTATAAATTTGAATACTCTCCTCTTTCACATTCAAAAGAGTTCCAGATTAAATGATAAATTTCATAGTCTCTAACTCTAATATATACCACTCTAAATAAAATGTTATAAAAGAATAAGAGCAAGATCTTAAAATGTGGTTACAGAGTTTTAGCATGCTGTTCTAAGATGTTTTGAGAGATGATTGGGCTACCTATCAAGGATCTATCAATAAATTAATTGCTCATCAGAATATGATTCAATAGTACTTAGGGAACAACAATCTAATCCAGATTCCCTTCAATAAACCACACAATGTCCACTGTACAATTAAAAAAAAAGTGCTAAACATGAAAAGAGATAGGAAAATGCGACTCATGTTCAAGGAAAATTTGGCCAGCAGAACTATACTCCAAGAACATCCAAAAGTTGGAACTGACAGACAAGAATCCTAGGGGATTAGCCTATTTGAGCATTCTAAGTGTGCCTACAATAATGGTAGTAAATGCTAAGCATACTTACTGAATTTGCTGTATGTCAAGTATTGCGCAGAATGTTATAAATACTGTACAGTATCTCATTGAGTCCTTGTAAAAATCCTACATGACAGCCACTATAATTTCCCCTTTGTTACAAGTAGAAAATCTATAATTTAGAGAGGTTAAGGAAATCACCTAATTCTGTAGTATATAAAGAAATTAACCTAACATGTATATATACACATTTCTTTTTTTTTTTAAGTTTTTTTTTATTTATTTCTAGGAGAGAGAGACAGCGTGAGCAGGGGAGGGCCAGAGAGAGAGGGAGTCACAGACTGAAACAGGCTCCAGGCTCTGAGCTGGCAGTCAGCACAGAGCCCGACGCGGGGCTCGAACCCACGAACCGCGAGATCATGACCCAAGCGAAAGTCGGACGCTTAACCGACTAAGCCACCCAGGCGCCCCTATATACACATTTCTTGAGGAAAAATTATATGTTTGACAAAAAAATTCAAACAGGTATATGACGGTCTGAGAAATTCACCATTAGAAATGTTGTTGACTAAATACCAAATTCATTGATAAAACTCCAAGTTTGTTTCTGTGTAAAATAAATTTCTGAGATTAAAAAAAAAAATCACCAGCCTACTGAGCCAGATTGTTTACAGCATGGGTCCTACAATTACTGTTGGAAGAGATTACAGACAAAACTGTTATGTTTACTTAGAGTCACAGAAAAAGTAGATGCAAGGGAAATAAAATGCAACACAATTGCAACTAATATTGGAAATAAAATTTCATTTTACTTATATCTGCATAAAATTCCTTAAACTTCACTAGTCAAAAAACATTGAATGCCAGAGAACAAATGATAATAATGGATATATCATACCTACAAATACTAAATTGTCTTCAATTATCTTTAGGTTATAAATACATATGATGAAAATATGAACATTTCCTAATCACCTTCCTTTGTGAAGTTCTTAAAATGAAATGTCACCCACAGGCCTGGGAAAATAAGCTAAATCTACAGCACTGACTTAGGACAAGTTTTTGAATTTATCTTTACCAGAGGGCAAAAGTAGTCATGTTTACATTAGGTTGACAAGTTTAAAAATACACCAGGTGTGTGTTCAAACTCCCACATATCTTTCTGTTGACACAATGATCTGAGAAGACACCAATGATAATGACATTCAGAAAGGTGGGATGAATAGGGGAGGTTGGAGAAAGCAGGTCTGCACTGAAGCTTCCTTTGCCTCCCAGATTATAATACTTCCACTTTCCACGTGACTCTGGCTACCTCTTTTGGGAGAAACTTTTAAAGCAATTTTTCAAATATGGGTTTGTTTGTTTTCCAGTTAAACTTTTTTTTCCCCAGGAAGATAATTATTTTCTGTCATGAAAATCATAATTCTCTAATGAAAATGGCTTACACTAATGCTTCTTACTAATCTAATGTGAACTACTTGTAAAATATTGTGCCAAATGCTTTAACCCATCATCTAATTTAATTCTCACAGCACTGTACTACTTAAGGACAATGAGGCTTAGAGAGGTTATATAAGTTACTCTGAGACTTGAGCCAGTTAGAGGTGTGGCAAAATTACTGAGTTCTAACCCAAAGCCCATGTTTCTGACAGCTACTTCCTTTCAGTAATAAGCCCTTTTCTTCTAGAAATGAATTTGCCACACTAAGATTCATGAGCATATATTTGTTCCAACATAGAAAGACAGCTAAAACAAGCAAACAGCATCAAAGACACTTTTTGTAAGCTTGTCAATGTTCTCTTTGATTAAATAATGTTTTGCTTTTGATCAATTTGATGTCTGATTCAGAGAAAGAGAAAATAGGGCCTCCTGGGTGGCTCTGTTCATTAACCATCTGACTTGGGCTCAGGTCATGATCTCTGATCTGAGTTCGAGCCCCGCATCAGGCTCTGTGCTGACAGCTCCAAGCCTGGAGCCTGCTTCAGATTCTGTGTCTCCTTCTCTTTTTGCCCCTCCCCTGTTCACACTCTGTTTTCTCTCTCCCTGTCTCCAAAATAAATAAACAAATAAAAAGTTTTTTAAAAAAGGAAAAAGAAAAAGAAAATATTCAATTCTTATTTTTCTTTTACAATCAAAGTCCTATTGTTTTAGTGTCATAGATTGTCCTTAAACGGGTAATTATCTTTCTCAATCAACACAAGTTTTCCTTAAAAATTAAAAGATTTTTCAATGTAGAATTCTTTGAGGAAAAACTGATTAGCAATTAAAAATGTCTGGATTCAGATAAATAATCTAAAACCATTATTAAAATAATCTTTGACTTCAGCAATATTCATATCTGAAATAAGATTAAACATCAAAAATTTTTCTCTTTGAAATGCCCCCTCAGATATCATGCTTTTAGTTTTACTGAGGCATGTTTGTCACTTTTTTAATCAGTCTGTAATTTGCCTATCTTTTAAAAAAATAGCTTACAAATATGAGAATAAATTAAATAATTGTTCAATTGTGTTCTCTAAAAATATATAAATAAACATTAATTTTTAATTAAAAGTAATAGTTTAACAGATTAAGGAAATATGAAAGACTAAGATGCAAAATGTCCTTCATAATTCTGTGAAAATTTCAATTAAAAAATCCTTATTATCAAAGATAGATTAAATAGTTAACCAAAAATAGTTGTTTAGGCATAGAGTATTTCAGACTTTTTTTTATTTAAGAAGGGAAGTGTGATTTCTGATTCATCAACATGAAATAAGTATTTATACTGTCAAAACAAAAGTTTCCTACACTATTTTCAATAAGTGTATTCTTCAATAGACAATCTTCATAATCTAAAGTAGTCACATCTTGGTAATTAACAACTGTTTTAAGATGCATACTAAGTACCAGAAATTACTACATTAGCCCTTTGGCCCTCACTTCCTCTTGTGAACATATCTGACAGTTTCAAATCTGACACAGAAAGTGGAAGGTATATTGAAGATAATGCCGAATAAACCAATACTAATTACAATCTTCAAAAAAGCCCATGCATGACTGTCTTACTTTTTTGTGACTGTATTTGCCATTTCACTAAAGTGGACAGAATATAATTAATCAGCAAACTTCTCTTTAAAGAATAAAAAAGTTGAGACCATTGACTAAAGTAAGAATAAGTTACTGATAATCATGTTGAGTATAAATTGCAGTATAAAAATTTAAGTTGGAAAAAAAATAAGCTAAATTTTTTCTCTCCAGGTTGGTGGATAATTCAACCAGATTCTTTCATGGAACACACTCACCCTACACCCACTGAGTCTTGACAATATTCTGGAATCTTATGAAATACAAACTCTCTGAGAAGGAGCTTCTTTTTTCCTTAGTCATCCATACGTATATGTCACCAAGATACAGCTAACACATATGGATCCAAGTTATTATTGACGTCTTAAGGTCTAACAGCTCAGAAACTTTATGCCACTGAGGAAAGTGTAATCTTTTACAAGTCTGAGAAGCCTGGTGCTTATAGAACCACCCCTTTAAATATATCACATAGATGGCCCTCTTTCAAGCCAACCATCTCCTTTGGATGTTTCATGGGAAGGTAGTACAGTTCTTTTTAAAAAATTTTTTAATATTTATTATTTTTGAGAGAGAGACAGAGAGCAAGCAGAAGAGGGACAGAGAGTGAATGAGACAGAATTAGAAGCAGGCTTCAGGCTCTGAGCTGCCAGCACAGAACCCAACGCGGGGCTCAAATCCGCAGACCAGGAGATCATAACCTGAGCCGAAGTCGGTCATTTAACCGAATATACCACCCAAGTGCCCCTAGTCCAGTTCTATCTATTCAGAAGACCACAAAACGCTTCCCTCTATTCCAAACAAATCCTCTTCAGTGAAAGAAACACCTTTCTTTCTCAAAACATATTCAAGCGTCTTAAGTTTGCTGCAAAAAGGTCCATAAGTTTTCAATATCCCTTCTGCTTTCAGCCCAAACACCTTCCGTGAAGTAATAAAACACAAAATTATTTTCTTGAGTAGAGATAAACAGAAGGGAAAATGCAAAAATAAATTAGTACCTAAAGTGAAAATCAGGGGCGCCTGGGTGGCTTAGTCGGTTAAGCGTCCGACTTTCACTTGGGTCATGATCTCGCGGTTCGTGGGTTCGAGCCCCGCGTCGGGCTATGTGCTGACTGCCAGCTCAGAGTCTGGAGCCCATTCCAGAGTCTGTGACTCCCTCTCTCTCTGACCCTCCCCTGCTCACACTGTCTCTCTCTCTCTCCTAGAAATAAATAAAAAATAAAAAATAAATAAAGGATAAAGCTGTTTTAGTTTTACAGAATATGTTCTTTCCCATCATCTAAAGAGTTCCATGACTTTCTTTATTAATCTAATTAGAACCTTTAAATGTGCATAACTATGAAAAACAGGAAGGAAGAGGGATGCCTGGGTGGCTCATTTGGTTAAATGTTCAACTCTTAATTTTGGCTCAGGTCATGATCCTAGCTGAGTAGGAGCCTCACATCATGCTCTGCACTGGGCATGCAGTCTACTCAATATTCTCTCTCTCCCTCTGGCTCTACACCCCCTCCCTCACTCTTTCTCTCTCTCTCAAAAAACAAAACAAAACACAAGGAAGGAAGGACGGAAGGGAGGGATGCAGAGCGGGAGGAGAGAAGGAAATATATTACCTGGTACCAAGAACTTATGCAGAAGGGTTTTGTTTTTGTTTTTGTTTGTTTTTCTCTTGAGGCATCCACCTCAAACTTAAAGAAGATTCAAGATGCTGGGAAACTAGTGTATAATAACATTAACATTGGGGAGCCTGGATGGCTCATTTGGTTGAACATCCTACTCTTGATTTTGGCTCAGGTCATGACCCCAGGGCTGTAGGAATGAGCCCTGCATCCAGCTCCATGCTGAGCATGAAGCCTGTTCAAGATTCTCTCTCTCACTGTCTCCTTCTCCTCTTCTCACACACACCTCTTTCCCTCTTGAAATTAATTAATTAAGTAACTAATAATAAATTAATTAATACACTAAGATATTTGCTTTTCATGACCGGGACCTGTCAAAATATCTGAATAACTTCATTTTACTCTGCTCAAACACTAGCCAAACTCAATATACTATGAGTCACTGTCTAAGGTCTAAGTACCATATTGGTAAAATCAAAGATTTTTTTCCAGTAGTAACCATTTACAGATGGAAATAATTATTGAATAAAAATAAAAAATGTAAATATCTTATTTATTTATTTAATATTCAAACAATGAGGTAAACAACAAGTGATTAAAATAGTCATTAAGTTAAATAAATAAACTTAAAAAAGAAAGAAGGGGTGCCTGGGTGACTCAGATTAACATCTTATTCTAGATTACAGCTCAGGTCATGATCTCAAGGTTTGTGGGTTTGAGTCCTGCATCATGCTTAGCACTGACAGTGTGGAGTCTCTTTGGGATTCTCTCTCTGCCCCTTGTTCTCTCTCTCTCTCAAAATAAAGAAATAAACTTAAAAACATAGTCATTAAATTCTAGATATGATGATTTCATGATAATTTTATTCAACTAATATGTCATTGCATAAAGAGTCAAATTGTATCCTCCTAGTTGGGTGCAAATAAAGTTAAAAATCAGGGTACCTGGGTGACTCAGTCAGTTGAGCATCTGACTCTTGATTTCAGGTCAGGTCATGATCTCAGGGTCATGGGATTGAGCCCTGCATCAGGCTCCTTGTTGAGCATGGAGCCTGCTTAAGATTCTTTCTCTTCTGCCCCTTTCCCTGGCTCATTCTATATCTCAAATAATAATAATAAGGAGTGCCTGGGTGGCTCAGTTGGTTAAGCCTCTAACCTTTGGTTTATGTCATGATTTCGCAATTTGTGAGTTCGAGCCCCATGTCGGGCTCTGTGCTAACAGCTCAGAGCTTGGATTCTGTGTCTCCCTCTTTCTCTGCCCCTCCCCTGCTTGTGCTCTATCTCTCAAAGATAAATAAATATTAAAATAAATAAATAAAGAAGGAAAGAATGTAAAAACCAAATGTCATGTGATTAACTCATAAAATGAATTATTTATTTGTTTACTTAAATTCCAATTATTGGACATACAGTGCAATTTAGTTTTAGGTGTACAATATAATAAATATGAATTCACATTTCAAATAATGCTATACAATGTTTAAAAACTTTCTCATTATATTTTTAAATACTTCTTTTCACTTTTTTTCAATTATCACTGTTAGCAGAAAAATTAGAAAAATATTGCTTAGATTGCATCTTTTATGGGATCAGTGACATACCCTTTATTTCAAGTTCATACTAGCTTTTTGGTCCTGAACAATCTTTCAGAAGCAATTATAAATGATTAAGTCAGTTCATTGTAGTTTTCCTCCTATGATTATCCTGCCTTTTAAATTTGCACATGCTTAAATATTCCAAGTATTCTTTAACCTATTTCTTACAATAGGCAGCTGGCAAGACTTTTATTATATTTTAATTATACAGATTCCTCTTCTTCATGTTCCTATCCAAGAAAGATATAAAAATTTAAGAATCTTTCATTTTAATATTGTCATTATGTTCATGAATCTCCTCACGTAGAAGCCAGGCTATTTCTTCCTTACGCAGTGTACAAATTTCAAAGTTGTTAATTATTCTCATCTATTTTAATTCACTTTAGTTTGCTGTTCTTATCTTTTGGCAGAGAACATTTATAGATATACAAATATTTTATTTCCTACAAATATAGATTTCCCACATCTGTGTGGCAATATTCACTATCGACTTTTCTCAAGTAATTTCACCAGTAATCTGAGCCAACATCATCAGTCTAATTACCCCTGGAGAGAGATTTCTCTATAATAAAAATGTATAAAGTAGCAATCACATCAGAGGACTTAGCATTAACAATATCTCTCTACAGTGCTTAGATTGTAGAAGGGAAAGGACAACAAAGTTCAGAAAGGAAAGCTGAGATATTAGTGAAATGATTCGGGCTTCCTGGGGAGACTCCGCATATTAGATTATCTGTTTACATTAAATGTCACAATGCACTAATACTGCATGACTCAGCAGCTGGCAGCGTATTATGTTTATTCCACTGCATCCATGGCCTAACACATGGCTCTCAATAGATAAAGACAAAAGAATCTAAATGTTTCCTAAACCACTCCTAATGTTAAGAAGAAGAGAAGCTTTTATGAAAGCAATAGTTGAAGTAACTTAGATAATCTTCCTTTCTTAAAGTCACTTATTCATATAACATAACCTAATCACATGAGTAAAATTTATCATATCCACAGTCCCAACCAATTTGCAGGGTGTTTATACCATGGAGCAGGTATTGTTGGATTTTCCTGAGAATTCTGCTGGCTACACTGTTTATTCATTATAAAGTAGGAAAACAAGAGTATTTATTACAATGTACAGGCATATCTCATTTTATTGTGTTTTACTATGCTTTACCAATATTGCCTTTTTTATGACTTGAAGATTTGTGGTAACCCTGTGTCAAGGTCTGTTGGCAGCATTTTTCCAACAGCATTTGGTCACTTCTTTCTTCTCTCTGTGTTACATTTCAGAACTATTTACAGTATATCAAAGTATTTTATTATTATCATATTTGTTGTTGTGATCTGTGTTCATTGATCTTTGATGTACTATTATAATTGTTTTTGGGGTTCCACAAACAGTGCCCATGTAAGATTGTGAACTTTATCAATAAATGTGTGTGTCCTGACTGACCTACTGATTGGTGGTTCCCCCACCCTCTTTCTCTACTCAGGCCTGCCTGTTCCCTGAGACACAACAATATTGAATTAGCCAATTAACAACTCTACAACAGGCTCTAAGTGTTCAAGTGAAAGGAAGAGTTGCATATCTCTGCCTTTAAATCAAAAGCTATAAATGAATGTGTTTAGGGAAGAAGCCATGACAAAAGCTGAGATTAAGCAAAAGTTAGGCCTCTTGTGCCAAATGGTTAGTCAAGTTGTGAATGCAAAGGAAAACTTCTTGAAGGAAATTAAAAGTGCTATTCCAGTGAATGCATAAATAATAAGAAAGAAAAACAGTCTTACTGCTGGTATGAAGAAAGTTTTTGTGCCTGGATAAAAGACCAAATGAGTCACAACATGCTCTGAAGCCAAAATGCAACCCAGAGCAAAGTGCTAACTCTTCAATTCCATGAAGGCAGAGAGAGGTGAGGAAGATGCACAAGAAAAGTTTGAAGCTTGCAGAGGTGGTTCATGAGATTTAAAGAAAGATGTCATCCTCATAACGTAAACTTGCTGCCAGGTAAAGAAGCATGTAGAAGCTACAGCATGTTATCCAGATCTAGTAAGAGAATTACTGAAGGTGGCTACACTCAAACAACAGATTTTGTTGGAAGAAGTTGCCATCCAGGACTAGGTAGAGAAGAGACATCAATGACTGGCTTCAAAGCTTCAAAACACAGGCTGACATTCTTGTTACAGGCTAATGCAGCTGATTATTTGGGTAGAAGGCGATTCTCATTTATTATTCTGAAAAACCTAAGGCCCCTAAGAATTATGCTAAGTCTACTCTGTCTATGCTCTATAAATAGAAAATCAAGGCATGGATGACAGCATATCTGTTTATAACATGGTTTGCTGAATATTTTAAGCCTATTGTTAAGACCTACTGCTCTGGAAAATAAAGGTTTATTTCAAAACATTACTGCTCATTTGTCAATGCACTTGGTCAACTAAGAGCTCTGATGGAAATGTACAGTGTGATTAATGTTATTTTCATGCCTGCTAACACAACATCCATTCTGTAGCCCATGCATCAGGGAGTCATTTCAATTTTCAAGTCTTATTATTTAAGAAATGCATTCCGTAAGGCTGTAAGTGCCATGCATAGTGATTCTTCTGATGAATCTGGGAAAAGTAAATGGAAAACCTTCCAGAAAAGAATCACCATTCTAATGTAATTAAGAATATTTGTGATTCATGGGAAGAGATCAACATATCAACATTAACAGATTTTGAAAGAAGTTGATACCAAATCTCATGTGTGACTTTGAGTGGCTCAAGACTCAAGTGGAGTAAATAAATGCAGATGTGGTGGAAATAGCAAGAGAACTAGAATTATAAGTGGAGCCTAAAGATGTGGCTGAATAGTTACAATATTATGATAAAACTTCAAAAGATAAGGAGTTGTGTTTTATGGCGAGCAAAAAAATGATTTCTTGAGATGGAATCTAGTTCTTGTGAGGATGCTATTAAGATTATTGGAATGACAACTATGGATTTAGAATATTATATAAACTTAGTTGATAAAGCAGCAACAGGGTTTGAGAAGACTGACTCCAATTTTATAAGAAGTCTACTGTGGGTAAAATGGTATCCAACAGCATCACATGCTACAGAAAAATCATTCATGAAAGTAATAGTCAATTGATATGACAAAGTTCATTGATATCATATTTTATTTTCTTTGAAAATATTTATTTAAATTCCAACTCATTAATATTCAGTGTAATATTACTTTCGGATGTACAGTTTAATGATTCAACATTTACATAAAACATCCATTGCTCATCCCAAGTGCCCTCCTGAATCCCATTACCTATGTAACACTTTCCCTCACCCACCTCCCCTCTGGTAACAGTCAGTTTGTTCTCTATAGTTAAGACTTGGCTTCTTGGTTTGCCTCTCTCTTTTTTTTTTTTTTACCCCATGAGCATTTCTTTAGTTTCTTAAACTCCACATGTGAGTGAAATTATATGGTATTTGTGTTTCTCTGACTTATTTCACTTAGCTTAATATTCTCTGGCCCCATCCATGTCAATACAAATGGCAAAATTTCATTCTTTTTTATACCTGAGTAATATTCCATCATATGTATATAACATATCTTCTTTATCCATTCATCAGTCAATGAACATTTGGGATCTTTCCATAATTTGGCCATTGTAGATAATACCGATAATAATCATTTTGAATTAGTATTTTTGTGTTTGTTGAATAAATACCTAGCAGTGCAATTGGTGGATCTTAAGACATACTATTTTTAACTTTTTGAGGAAACTCCTTACTGTTTACTAGGATGGCTACACCAGTTTGCATTGCCACCAAGAAATGCTGACATCCTCACCAACATCTGTCAATTCCTGTGCTGTTAATTCTACAGGAGGGAGGTGATATCTCATTGCAGCTTTGATTTGTATTTCCCTAATGATGAGTGATATTCATGTGTCTGTTAGCCATCTGTATGTCTTCTTTGGAAAAAAGTGTCTATTCGTGTCTTCTGCTTATTTTTAACCAAAATATTTATTTTGGGGGTGTTGAGTTTTATAGGTTCTTTATGTATTTTGGATACTAACCCTTTATCAGATATGTCCTTTGCAAATATCTTCTCTCATTCTGTAGACTGCCTTTGAGTTTTGTTGATTGCTTCCTTTGCTGTTCACAGCTTTTTCTCTTGATGAGGTCCCAGTGTTCATTTTTGCTTTTGTTTCACTTGCCTCCAGAGATGTGTCTAGTAAGAAGTTGCTCCAGCCAAGGTCAAAGAGGTTGCTGCTTGTGTCCTTTTCTAGGGTTTTGATGGTTTCCCATCTCACATTTAGGTTTTTCACTCATTTTTAATTTACTTTTGTGAATAGTATAAGAACATGATCCAGTTTCATTCTTCTACTTGTTGCTGTCCAGTTTTCCCAACGCCTTTTGTTGAAGAGACTGTCATTTTTCCATTGGTTAGTTTTTACTGCTTTGTTGAAGATTAATTGATCATATAATTGTAGGTTCATTTCTGTACTGTTCATTTTCTATACTGTTCTATTGATCTATGAGCCAGCATCATACTATCTTGATCATTACAGATTTGTAATATAACTTGAAGTCCAGAATTATGAAGCCCCCAGCTTTGCTTTGCCTTTTCAACAATACTTTGGCTATTTGTGGTCTCTTATGGTTCTATACACATTTTAGAATTGTTTTCCGTCATTCTGTAAAAAAAAATGCTACTGGTATTTTGATAAGGATCTCATTAAACATGTAGATTTCCTTGTGTACTATAGACATTTTAACAATATTTGTTCTTTCAATCCCTGAGCATGGAATGTCTTTCCATTTCTTGCTGTGTTCTTCAATTTCTTTCATCAGTGTTCTATACTTTTATACTTTTCAGAGAATGGGTTTTTACCTTTTTGGTTAGGTTTATTCCTAGATACCTTACGGGTTTGTGTGCAATTGTAAGTGACATTAATTCCTTGATTTCTCTTTCTCTTGCTTCATTATTGGTGTATAGAAATGCAACAGATTTCTGTATGTTGATTTTGTATTCTGCGACTTTCCTGAATTTGTGTATCAATTCTAGCTACATTTTGGTGGAGTCTTTCAGGTTTTCTACATAGAGTCTCATGTCATTTGCAAACAGTGAAAGTCTGACTTCTTCCTTGCTGATTTGGATGACTTTTATTTCTTTTTGTTGTCTGATTGCTGAGGCTAGGATTTCAAGTACCATGTTAAATAACAGTGGTGAAAGTGGACATCCCTTACCATAAAAGAAAAGCTCTCAAATTTCCTCCACTGGCAATGATATTAACTATGAGTTTTATTATGTTGAGGTGTGTTCCCTCTATACCTACTTTGCTGAGGGTTTTTGTCATAAAGGAATGTTGTTCTTTGTCAAATGCTTTTTCTGAATCTACTGAAAGGATTATATGGTTCTTATCCTTCTTTTATAAATGTGGTATATCACATTGATCGATCTATGAATCATCTTGAAGCCCAGGAATAAATCCCACTTTATATACGTATACATATTACATTTTTTTAATGTTTTATTTATTTCTGAGAGACACAGCGTGAGCAGGGGAGGGTCAGAGAGAGAGGGAAACACAGAATCTGAAACAGGCTCCAGGCTCTCAGCTAGCTGTCAGCACAGAGCCTGATGCAGGGCTTGAACCCACAAACTGTGAGATCATGACCTGAGCTAAAGTCGGATGCTTAACCGACTAAGCCACCCAGGCACCCCATGGTTTGCTAATATATTATTGAGAATTTCTGCATCCATATTCATCAGAGATATTGGCCTGTAGTTTCTTAGTGGAGTCTTTATGTGGTGTTTGTATCAGGGTAATGCTAGCCTCACAGAATGAGTTTGGAAGCTTTCTTTCCTTTCAATTCTTTTAGAATAGTTTGTGAAGGATTGGTATTAAGTCTTCTTTAAATGTTTGGTAGAATTACTTGTGAAGCCATCTGGCCCTGGATTTTTGTGGTTTGGAGATTTTTTTTATTAGTTATTCCATTTTTTGCTGGGTATTTGTTCATATTTTTTATTTCTTTCTGTTTCAGTTTTGGTACTTTATGTATTTCTAGGAAATTATCCATTTCTTCCAGGTCGTCCAATTTGTTGGCACATAGTTTTTCATACTATTCTCTTATACTTATATTTGTTTGTATTTCTGTGGTATTAGTTGTTATTTCTTCTCTTCATTTGTGACTTTATTTACTTGAGCTGTTTCTCTACTTTTTGATAAGTCTGGCTTGGGGTTTATCAATTTTTTTTTTTTAGTTTTTTCAAAGAATCTAGTTTTATTGGCCTGTTTTATTATTGTTGTTCTTGCTGCTGTTTTTATTTTCTATATCATTTGTTTTTGCTCTGATCCTTATTATTTCCTTTCTTCTGCAGACTTTAGAAGTCTTGTTCACTTGTTCTTTTTCCAGCTTCTTTAGGTGTAAGGTTAGGTTGTTTATTTGAGATTTTCTTGCCTCTTAAGATAGTCCTATTGCTATATACTTCCTTCTTAGGATCACTTTTGCTACATCTCAAATGTTTTGGACTATTGTGTTTTCATTTTCATGTATTTTTTATTACTTTTTTGATTTTCTGATTGACCCTTTCCTTGTTTAGTAACATGTTGTTTAACCTCTATGTATTTGTGATCTTTACTTTTTTTTTTTTCTTTTGGTTCACCTTAAGTTTCATAGCTTTGTGGTCAGAAAATATGCATGATATGGTCTCAATCTTTTGTACTTATTGAAGTCTGATTTGTGACCTAGTATGTTATCTATTCTGGAGAATGCCCCATGTTTCCTTCAAAGGATGTGTATTCTACTACTTTAAGATGGAATGTTCTGAATATATCTGTAATCCATCTGGTTCAGTGTATCATTCAAAGCCATTGTTTCCTTGTTTTGTTTTTGGGTAGATGAGCTGTCCATTGTAGTAAGTGTGTTTTTAAAGTCTTCTCCTATTATTGTATTATTATAAATTAGTTCATTTATGTTTGTTATCAATTGTTTTATATATTTGGGTGTTCCATGTTTGGTGCATAAATATTTACAATTGTTTTATCTTCTTATTTTATTGTCCCTTTATTATGATAATGTGCCCTTCTTCATCTCTTGTTACAGTGTTTGTTTTAAAATCTAGTTTGTCTGATTCAAGTATTGCTACTCCAGCTTTCTTTTGATATTGATTAGCATAAGTGTCTCTCCATCCCCTCAATTTCGATCTGCAGGTGCCTTTATATCTAAAATGAGTCTCTTGTAGCCAGCATATACATGGGCTTTGTTTTTTATGCACTCTGACACATTATGCCTCTTGATTGGAGCATTTAGTCCATTACATTCAGAGTAATTATTGGTAGATATGTATTTAGTGCCATTTTGTTTCTTGTTTTGTCATTGCTTCTGGAGAGTTTCTCTATCTTTGTCCCTTTTAGTCTCTCCTTTCTAGTCAGAGAGTTCCCTTCAATATTTCTTTCAGGGTTGATTTAGTGGTCACGAATTCCTTTAGATTTTATTTGGGCAACTCTTTATCTCTCCTTCTATTCTGAATTATTGCTTGGCTGGATAGAATATTCTTGGCTCCAGATTTTTCATATTCAGTACTTTGAATATATCGTGCCACTCCCTTCTGGCTTGTCCAAGTTACTGTTAGAAATATGCAGCTAGCCTTATGGGTCTTCCTTTATAAAAGGACTTCTTTTGTCTTGCTGCTTTCAGGATTTTTTCTTTATCACTATATTTTGCAAATTTAATTACAAAAGTTTTGGTGTTGACTTGCTTTTGTTGATTTTGATGGGAATTTTCTGTGTCTCCTGGAGGTAGAAGTCTGCTTCCTTAGATTAGGGAAGATTTCAACTATTATTTCCTCAAATAAATTATCTGCCCCCCTTTCTCTCTCTTCCTCTGGGACTCCTATAATACAAATGCTATTATATTTGATAGAATCACTGAGGCTTTAATTTTATTTTCATGTTCTATAATTACTCTTCTTCTCTTTCATTCAACTTCATTATTTTCCATTATTTTGTCTTCTATGTCATTTATTTGTTTCTCCATTTCTTCTAGCCATGTGTTCATTGCAGCAAGCCTGTTTCTAATCTCAGTTATTGTATTTTTTATTTCTGATTGATTCTTTTTTAGCTCTTTTATCTCTGTGGTAAGGGTCTCCTCGTAGTCTTCCATTATTTCTCATGCCCAGTGAAGTATCCTTATGATTGTTGCTTTATTCTCATCAGGAATGTTACTTATATCTGTTTTGTTTAGATCTCTGGCTGTGACATTATGTTGTTCTTTCACTGGGATGAATTCTTCTGTTCTGTCAGGTTGTCTACATCTCTGTCTTCTTCTTTTTTTTAATTAGAAAAGTCCATTATGTTTCCTGCTCTTGAGAATAATGGCTTAAGAAGAAGATGTCTTAGAGTGTTCAGATCCTGGCACTTCAGGGAGTGTTGCTGATGTTTGTTCAATAAGTTCTTTTGTTGTGTTTTGGCCAATCTATCCTTCAGATCAGTTGTCTGCAGAGGCTCTTGTTTCCTGCTCTGAGCAGTCTTTGGTCCTTGGTAAGAAGGTAGTGAGTTTTAACTAGGTTTGCTCTAGTCTGCTCATGAAATGAAACCTGTTCCACTAGAACTGGAAGCCCTGCAGAACTCTCTGGTCTGGAGAAGTGTTGTAGGCAAGGGCTTCTGCTGCTCTTCTGGGATTGGACTTGCCACACTGGGACTGAGGAAAGTTTGACGCAGAGGGACAGTCCTGCAAGAGGGCAGGAGTATGGGACTTGGTGTAAGCGGGTTCAACAGCCAGTGTGGGTGCTATGTTGCCTTCCACAGCTGTTTCTGTATTTATGTGAAGAACCAGGAGAAGAAAATGGCACGAGCTGCTTCCTTGTCTCCAGAGAGTTGTCTTTGGGAACACCGCCTCTCAGGAAACACTTCAAGAAGAGTAAGTAATCTCTCCCTGTGTACCCCACACTGTCTTTAGATCTCTGTTTCCATGCTTTCTGTCCCTCAGTCCTTTGCCTGTCTTCTCTCCAGAAGTAGTGCAGTGCCCTCGGGGCTCTATACCAGCCAACCCCAATGAACTTTAATACTCCAGGCTTTAGGCCCTATTGGTTGCAAGAACTCACAAAAGTCAGTCCCTCTTGCTTTGCTAGCCAAAAGCTTTGGGGAAATATTCTCCTTGTGTGTTCCCTTCCTGCTCCTCTCTGTCTTGCTCTAGGACCATGGCTCCATTCCCTCTGCAACATCCACAATCCATTTCCCCCAAAAATGTCTCCACTCTTCCTACCTTCTTCAATATGGCTTCACTCACTTAGTTTTGGAGTTTGTTCTGTCAGTCTTCAGGTTGATTTCTGATGTATTTAAAATGATTTGATAGTTATCTATCTATAGTGTGTTCATGGGACAAGACAAGCCTAGGGTTCTCCTACTCCTCTGCTATCTTATCTTCATCTAACCACCATTGATGTCTCATTGTAAGAAACTGTCACAGCCACCTGACCTTCTACAACCACCACCTTGAGAGCAGCCATCAACTTTGAAGCAAGACCCTCTTGCTTTTCACTGCAAAAAGGTTTTGACTTACTGAAAGCTCACATGATGATTACTATGTTTTACCAGTAAAGTATTTTTAAATTATGTACAGTTTTTAGACATAGTGCTATTGCAAATGTAACAAACTACAGTATAATGTAAACACCTCTTTTATATACACTGAGAAACCCAAAAATTCCATTAGTTCATTTTACCTCAGTGATCTGGAAAAAACTTTCAATCTTTCCAAAATATGCCTGTATTCTTATGGTAAGGATAATACTGTACCTCTACAGCACCTAATAGTAAATACGCAGTAAAAGTTACCATTAGTATTTTAAACATCAAGGATGATAATCAATTCCATCAATATTTAGAGAATTTTCTCTTGCTTTCTTTTTTTTAAATATTTTTATTTATATCTGGGAGAAAGAGAGAGAGACAGTGTAAGCAGGGGAGGGTCAGAGAGAGGGGGAGACACAGAATCTGAAGCAGGCTCCAGGCTCTGAGCTAGCTGTCAGCACAGAACCTGACGCAGGGCTCGAACCCATGAGCCGTAAGATCATGACCTGAGCTGCAGTCAGACACTCAACAAACTGAGCCACCCAGGCGCCCCTCTCTTACTTTCTTAAACACTTATTGTTATATAAATATAATTAACCTGAAAAATATGAATTAAGTTTTTTTTATGGCTTTGGTATATACTTTAGAATCTGTTTTTAGTAATTCAGTGAATTGTCTCACAGAAGAATGTATCTAAGTGTGTTTTGTTGTTGTTGTTGTTTTCTTGTTTTTTGTGGGTTTTTTTGCTGCAAAATACAGGCAACTAAACAGCTGAGAACAGGTGCTAAATATATGTTGACAGTTTCCTTAGCTGCCTTTCTGTATTCCATTTTATAGTCTTCCTGTTAACCTAGTTGAGGCTTTGTTTATACATTTTAGCTGTTTGTTTTCATTTGCTTGTTTATCTTTGTTTCTCTTAAAACACTTAAAAAACTGTTCTTTTTTAAGCTTGAAACCTTAAAAAACATGGTTCACATTTGCCCAAACGAGAGATGTTTAAGACAGATAATAAAATATTGGTGAGATAGAATGGAAAATGTATTTCTCTCCTGAGGTGATCAAGATAGAATTACAAAGGGTCTTCAGATGAAGAAGTTTGCTTATAGAATCGGAAAACTTTCCATTATATCCCAGCTTAATTAATACCTTAATATCTCCAATCTAAATATATTTATGCCAACAACTAAAATGATTTCAAAATTATAACTTTCAGCCCAATGCAAAATATTTCACTTAAAGATGGCAGTAGATTAGAAGGTGATGATGGTGCACCTTGTTAACACTACCTCTTGAAGTGAAAAGATAAAGAATGGTTTTATTAAATCAAAGTAGTATGTTGTCACTTAGCATTATTAAATTACTTTTAAAGCACTAAAAAAAGTCTTTATTTTAAATTTAATTAGATATTCTTTTTATTTATTTTTATATTTTAATGATTTTTAAATATTTTATTTATTTTTTACAGAAAGAGAGCATGAGTTGGGGAGGGACAGAAAAAGAGAGACAGAGAGAGAGAGAGAGAAAGAAAGACAGAATCCAAAGCAGGCTCCAGGCTGTCAGCATAGGGCCCGACACAGGGCTTGAACACACAAACTGGAAGACCATGACGTGAGATGAAGTCTAACGCTTAATCCACTGAGTCATCCAGGAGCCCTTAATTAGATATTCTTATTGGTTCTCATTATTTTCCACATTAAATACAGAAGCACAGGGTCAAAGCCAGTTTGTGCCTATCTCTATGTTTCTGGATGTCCAACAAAGCCTGTAGTACAGGCAATTCCTGGTGTAATGGCCATGATGTCACTGTCTTATATTTTGAATGGCAATACAAGTTTGTGCTGATATTCCATTAGAAAAATACATTTTTCTAGAGAAACAATCTGTAGAAGAAAAATTTCTATGTACACATTTAATTCAAATAAAGTCTTGGTAAAGAAAATGCGAATTCAAGATGTCAGATCCCCAGAAATAATTATCTCTTTCCATGGGTTCATAGGCTATTAAGAGTTCAAAATATTGTCTCAGTGAAGTTAATTATATAAACCTACATTTTAACTAGAGGAATAAAATAATTAAAGCTGATTGGGCAGCTAACACCTGGTTGAATTCTATAGTGATAAATTATTTTGCTATTTTGGAGCGCCTGGGTGGCTCAGTCGGTTAAGTGTCTGACTTTGGCTCAGGTCATGATCTCACAGTTTGTGGGTTCGAGCCCTGCTTCGGGCTCTGTGCTGACAGCTAGCTCAGAGCCTGGAGCCTGCTTCAGATTCTGTATCTCCCTCTCTCTCTGACCCTCCCTTGCTCATGCTGTCTCTCTCTCCTTCTCTCTCTCTCTCAGAAATAAATAGAACATTAAAACTTTTTTTAAAAAATTAAAAATTATTTTGCTATTTTTAAATATTTTCTCTTATTGTAATCTTATTGGTGTTTTAAGTATTAATTTAACCAAGTATGCTTACCCACAAAAGGATCATGTATCACTTGGTTTCTCAATTATGAATGTGTTCACTTTTGATAATTGTTTTTCCAAACATATAAAATAGTTTTGTAATAATTTACACCTAATCTATGTACCATTGTAAATTTGAATTTGTACACCAATTTCTGGTGTAACCAGCTAAAGATGTCAATGGCTTAAAACATATAAAACTTAACCTATCAGAGATCAGCTTTTATTTTTATAAGTCTTGTTAGCATTTCCTAGCTATAGGGGACATTTTACCTCAGTGAATGCTGGATGACTTTGGCTGTATCTTTATCATAATAGGTATATATACTAAAAACTGGAAAACTTTACAGCTAACATGCATCTGAAATTACGGTTCTGAGTCACATATAAAGTATGCTTTTAGGAACAGTAATGTGTTTGACTGAAACCGAGGCTCCTACTTAAATAAGAAATAACTTTGCATCTCTCCCACATCTCATGGGCATAAGTTCTTGCCTAGTGCTAATTGTAACAGTTTTAGTGAGGAAACTGTGTGTGCATTTTCTTCCTTAATCTTTATTTGAAAGCAAAGTGTAAAGAATTCTGCTTACTTTTAACCAAAACGTCCTCATTTCATCTCCTTCACAGCATGATAAGCAGATCATCAGGTTTGTTTTGGTTTTTTGTTTATTTGTTTGTTTAGTTGGGTTTTTTTTTCCTTTATCAGAATGACTACAATTAACAACACAGGAAACAACAGATGTTGCTGAGAATGTGGAGAAAGGGGAATGCTCTTACACTGTTGGTGGGAGTACAAACTGGTGCAGCCACTCTTGAAACCAATATGGAGTTTCCCTAAAAAGTCAAAAATGGAATTACCCTACCATCCAGCAATTGCACTACTAGGTATTTACCCAAAGGATGCAAAAATGCTAAGTCTAAAGGATATTTGCACCCCGATGTTTATAACAGCATTATCAACAATAATCAAATTATAGAAAGAGCCCAAAGGTCCATCAACTGATGAATAAAGATGTGGTATACATCTACAACGGAATATTACTCCGCCATCAAAAAGAATGAAATCTTGCCATTCACGATGACGTTGATGGAGGTAGATAGTATAATGCTAAATGAAATAAATCAGTCAGAGAAAGACAAATACTATATGATTTTACTCATATACAAAATTTAAGAAAAGTATCAGCTGAACATGGGGCTGGAGGTTGAGAGAGAAGCAAAACATTGTTCTTAAATATAGAGAACAAACTTGAGAGTAGTCAGAGGGGGTAAGAGTGGGGGAATCGTTTAGATTGGTGATGGGTATTAAGGAGGGCATTTGTGATGAGCACTGAGTCTTGTATGTATGTGATGAATCACTAAATCTTACACCTGAAACTCCTACCACACTGTATGTTAACTAACTGGAATTTAAATAAAAACTTGAGGAGTGTGGGAGCCCGACAGTGACCACAAGAAAGCCTGGTTAGGGACGCGGGGATGTGCCTGCACACGGGGCTCCCTGCCTGGGCAAAGCATGCCTGCAAACAGGGTGCTCTGCCAGGAGGCCTACACACAGTATCCAAGTTTAATGGTCCGCTCGCAAACGAGGGAACATGCCNGAAGGGCAGGGAGCTTTTATAGCTGAATATATTAGAGTTTGTTCAGGAGTTGGGGGACATGAACATAATGCTGCTGTTTTTGCTACTGCTTTGGCTCAGGCTATGAAGCCCTCCAAGGGTGGAAATTGTTAAAACAATGCCGGGGACTCAATTGGCTGCGCCTCCCACTCCTCAANTATTAAAAAATATTTTTTTAAATAAATAAATAAAAACTTGAAAGAAAAAGTTACAAAATAAAATAAAGCCATATCAGTAGTGAAAAGAATGTTAGCTTATGTATAAATTAACTCCAAATGTTTCTAAAGAAAGATGAAGTCTAATTAATATATAATGGTTTATTTAAAAGCACATATGAAATTATGTGCTATGATTGCTTCTTTATTAACCCCTTTAATATTGCTATCATTACTACTGTTATTACTTCTACTGTTACCACTCTTATTTATTATTAACTCTTTATTAAGTACTATTGTTATTTAGTCCACTAAACCAAGGCCTTGTGGTGGTGTCTGACCATTACTCAGGAATTCATTATTATTTTGTTACTGTAAAGGAATTCATAAATGAATTAAATCTTTGTTGTTTTTATGTTGTTACCATTTTTTTCATGTTGTTAAATTGGTAAAGTAGAAAAAGTTTTAAACCTGGAAGTTAGTTTCTGCACTAGATCACTCTGTAAACTTGTCACTTAGCATTTTTACCTTAAAATTTCATCTGTAAATTGAAGCAGTTGCTCTAGACAAGTCCTCAGTTTCCCTAAATGCTGCTACCACATATATTCCTAAAAAATGCAAGAGAGACCCTATTTCTGATCTGATTTTTCCTTTCTTTCTTTTTTTCTATTTCCATAATTACATTTTCTTCCTTATCCTTTCGGAGAACATTTATTCCCAAGTGGATCAGGGCTGCATCAAAAAATGAAAAATTCATGCCCTCACCTTTCTTATAGAGTGTTGAATAAATTTGGTGAACTATGATATAATAAGAAACTTAAAACAGAAATGTAGCTATTTTATTTCATTTTGGAGTAAAGAAAAGCACAAATAATTATTTCATGGATAGGTAAAGATACAATAAGAACTAAAAAGTAAGACAACACAATAGTATCTGTATTTATATGTATATATTTATCATGGATTTAAAATATCATTTATTTTGTTAAGACAGGTCTTATTTACATCATTGATAAATGATCTATTGTCAGAACCACTCATCTATTCATCTGTCAACTATTAATTAAGCCAGATCCCGTGTTATATGCTGCTAGTAAAATATTGAGAAAAGTGGGCATACTCTCCATTTTCATAAAATACAAGGTCTAATGGAAGAATAGATAAAAATCAACTATTGAGACAAGTAAATATATAATTAAAACCTGTGACAAGACTCAGAAGACAGAATACTATAATCACATGGAACATAGGGATATAGCCTAGTATAGAAGAACTGGTGAAGGTAACTTGCATGAGGACATTTTACCTGATCTATGAAACATGTATGAATGATGTTAAACCAGATGTATGTAAGTGTGTTTTAGAGGATAGAAGTGGGCTGAAGACAGAAAGAAAACCCTACTGGATTCCAGGTCATGTGTACAGTATATACGTAGATATATACATAGGTCATGGGGTAGCAAGGAAAGATGAAGCAACCAACAAGCTGACCTGGTCCAAGAATAGATGGTAAAGGCTAATTTGGTATAACATCCAACAACATTGTTGGGAAGAAATTCATGAAGTTCTCTATAAGAAAATACAATCTTTTTGTCTCCATCTCAAGGGTAATGAGAATTCTAAAAGGTCAGAAACAGAGGTGTTGAGGGGCGCCTGGGTGTCTCCGTCAGTTAAGCATCTGACTTCAGCTCAGGTCATGATCTTGCAGTTTATGAGTTCAAGCCTGTGGGAGCCCGACAGTGACCACAAGAAAGCGTGGTTAGGGACGCGGGGATGTGCCTGCACACGGGGCTCCCTGCCTGGGCAAAGCATGCCTGCAAACAGGGTGCTCTGCCAGGAGGCCTGCACACAATATCCAAGTTTAATGGTCCGCTCACAAACGAGGGAACATGCCCTCCTTGGAAGTAAGGAGGAGGCTGGAATTGTGGGCAGGCCTCTTAGTAAACATGTTGTGGTCGCTTCCTCCCTTTGCTCCCCCCTGTCCTTGAAATGTGTTTGGCTACTTGCCCTTAATTGGTAAAGGAATGCATCTTGTAGATTTCAGTTTGTATCCAGTTACCGGGGTATAAAATAAACCGCAAGAGGGGCTTGCGTAGAATTGTTCCTCCAGCCGGAGTTGTGTCTGTGTCTGTCTTTTGTGTGTGTCTTGTCCTTTGTGTCATTTTGTCCACAACAAAGCCCCATATCAGGCTCTGTGCTGACAGCTTGGAGCCTGGAGCCTGCTTCAGATTCTGTGTCTCCCTCTCTCTCCGTTCCTCCTCTGCTCATGTTCTGTCTGTCTGCCTCTCTCACAAATAAATAAAGAATAAATTTTTAAAAAAAGAAACAGAGGTGTTGGCATGCTCTTATTTGTGTTTCAAAGACAATACTCGACAGTATGGAGAACTAGTAGAAGGAAGTCAAGGGGAGATGTTGTTGAAAGTTCTTAGAGAAGTTTAGGAAAGGAATAATGGTATCTAATACAATGGAGAAATAATTACATATAAAACTGACAAAACATGAAAGTGGTTTTGATTTGCAGCTGAGGAAAGGATTTTTAAAAGAGTATAGGGGTACCTGGGTGGCTCAGTCAGTCAAACATTTGACTCTTGGTTTCAGTTCGGGTCATGATCTCACTGTTTGTGAATTTGAGCCCTACAACTGCACGGTCAGCATAAAGATTGCTTGGGATTCTCTCTCTCCTTCTCTCTCTGCCCCTCCCCACTCAGTCTCTCTCTTTCTCTCTTACAAAAAATTAGTAAACTTTGAAAAATGAGGATAGATCTTGATACCATATTGAAAAATAAAAGTAACAATATGTTATCACAAAATATTTTAGAGATTCCTAAAATAATGTTTCATAGAACATTCTCAGTGTTAAATAAAATAAGTCCCAATTCTGTGTGTGTGTGTGTGTGTGTGTGAATATTAAGACTTACCAATTAATCTGTTGTCAATTTCTATCTACATAAATATCTTCTTAGGTACTATTAATATTGAAAGAGATTGGAAAATACATAAATGTGTATACTTCAATGATACAGTAATTTAATTAATGGACAATTTGATGTCACTGGAAATGTTTTCTCAGAAGCAATCTGCATGTACAATTACAGGCTTTTCCATACTGCCTGAGCTATGACACCAACATTTGCCTTATAAATACAAAGACTGAATCTCTAGCACCAAGTTAGTGGCCATCATGACCTCTTAACTGGTTTAGAAATACTGTCTCTGATAGCCTTCCCAAGTGAAATATTTTTTTTCTTTCCCTTTTCTTTCTTACTTTTTTTTTTTACTTCTTACATAGAGACTATAAATCTGGAATAAACATCTGGGACACACACCTCATTTGGAAGCAAGAGCAGTTTTCTGTTTAGATCAGCTTCCTGGGGTGCAGAATGTAGATCAAAGCACAGTGGTGGCTGACCAGCCAGGCCTAGAATTACAAAATATATTTCTCTATTAATCAGAGGGAAGAATTGCAGGATGAGGAAGTTTCTCCTTAAAGATGTATGGGTATCATTTCAAAAATTACATTAAAAAGCACTAATGCATTATACTGAAATTCTAGTTAATTCATATAATAGCAAATAACCCATTAATGTATCACATGAATATCTTCCATTTTGCTCACAATTTCCCCATTTATTTTGTCACTTACCTCAGTAAAGAAACCAAATAAAAGATAGATTTTTACCATTAGGACTCTATCAATGTAATACAGCATTGATTAATTATTGACTTTAAGCTAAGAGATATTTCTTTCATATAACTTAATTAGTTTAAATATAATCACTGATACCATTCCAGTCATATTAAGTGGTTTTTGTCCATTAATCAGTATCTGTAGTGTGAGTTCCTACTCTGAAATTAACCCTTAGAAAATACGGGAAAAATAATAATTTGGATACTACTTATCAGGGGTAAACACACACACACACACACACACACACACACACACACACACAGAATTAACATTGCAAAGATCAATCCTCCCCAAGTAAAAACTAAGTAAAATAATATCCAATAAATTCATCCATTGTTTCTACATAATAAAAATTTGCATTCCAGTCTTACCACAACCCTCATTTCCCAAATATCAATCCTCACCAATTCAATTCTGTAGTCTAACATAAGGGATGCCTGGGTGGCTCAGTCAGTTAATCAACTGACTTTGACTCATGTCATCATATTTCAGTTCTTGAGTTTGAGCCCTGCATCAAGTTCTGTGCTGACAACTTGGAGCCTGGAGCCTGCTTCAGATTCAGCGTCTCCCTCTGCCCCTCCCATGCTCACACTTTGTCTCAAAAATAAATTAACATTAAAAAAAATTATAGTCTAATGTGAAATTCGTCAAAGTGGGAATTTGAAGAATTTTCCTTCCCTTCCTTTACTTCCTTTTTCCTCAGCATGTGAACAAACACCAAATTGGCCTGAATGTCCCATTAACCTTTCTTGGGTAACTTTGGTGACAAGCATCCCATTCTCTCTATTCCTACAGGCTTATGTTGTTTAGAGTATTGTCCATTTAACTTTACCCGTACAGAATGCCATCATTGTTATTTGTTCATTGTCTTCATCCTCCAATTGTCTAAAACACAGTCTTCAGAATAAACTTTGACAATACCCTTTGATCAGATCAACTCTACATTTAAAGAAAAAGAAGGAAAAAAACAAATAACAAAGAGAAAAATGTAAGCAAAAAAATTCTCCCACAATTTTCACTCTGGAAGTTTAAGTTCTTAATCTAAAACAAATTTAATAAGCATAAGAGTAACCTGAAGATGTTTTAAAAGTCCAGAATCAGAGATTCCCATTAAATTGGTCTGGTGAAGATCATAGGAATCTACATTTCAGCAAATATTTTAAGGGATGCCAACACAACTGGCCCCAGACTACACTGAGAAACTTAATTCAGAGTCTTCTTGCTTTTAAATTTTGTGAAAAATCTCCTCTAGCTAATAAAAAATGTATTTTCACTTTTCTGACTCTTCTACTATGCTAGTCCATTTGCCTAGATTTTACTTTCTACATTTCCTAATTTTCTGCCAATCTCAATTACCACTCATTTTCATATGCACTCTAACATCTCCTTTGATTATCCCAGGCCAAAAGTAATCTCTCTCTGTTGTAGAGTTTTGGTTTCATATGACATTCATTATATACTGCCTGCACAGTTTTCTATTACTGCACAAAAACTGACCACAGCCTTAGCGCAGCTCAAAACAACACCCACTTATATGTTAGAGCTCTATAGGGTCAGAAGTCTAGCACAGTGTGGTTGTGTTCTCTGCTCAGGCTGTAATCAAGATGTCATCTGGATCTCAAGGTCCACATTCAAGTGTATTCATGTTATTGGTAGAATTCAATTCCTTGCATTTTTAGTTCTAAAGTCCCCATTATCTTGCTGGCTATTAGCCAGGAACACTTTAAGGTCCTAGAGGATGCACTCTGGTGCTTGTGCCATAGTCCTTCCATCTCAGAAATAGAGATTCTTCTTTGTGTGGAATCTATCTTACTCTTCTAGTATCTCTGAATTTCCCTTCCTTTACCACTTGGAGAAAATTATCTGCCTTTAAAGGGTTCATTCACATGACTAGGTCAAGCCCACCTGGATAATCGCCTACTTGAGGTCAACTGTGTCACACAATTCATATATTGTATGAAGCATAAAGGAAGTGAAATCCATTAAATTAATAATTCTGAATATTATGCAGAGCATATAACACCAAAGAACTGGGGAATCTTAAGGGACATCTTAACATTCAGCTATTTATTTCGCTGAGACATATATTTTTTCCCTTTCTTAAATATTAGTTCTTGGAAAGTAAGGATGATGGATTATACATTTTTGCATATCACAAATCACCTGTCTTAATGCTTCACACACAATGAAAATTCAATAAGTACTTGTCGAATGAATAGACTCTTTCTATGATAACCTCTTTCCTGATGCATTGAATTTAAATGAACTGATAGCATGGGGACTGGCAAAAGTAAATTTAGAGGCATACACTGAGTTTTTTTATCTTCTTCATCCTAGTGAATAATAATACCATCTACTAAAGTTCCTTAATATAAGAAAACAGTAAAATAAGCTATCCAAAAATGAAATAGAGAAAAGATTTAAAAATAAACATTTCTTTAGTGTATTGTGGGATACCTTTTGCAAGAATCATAATATATGAGTAATTGAAATCCTCAATGGGAAATAAAAAGGAGAAGAAGGAAGAGAAGTGATCTTGAAATAATCTGGGTTAATTTGATGAAAACTATAAACCCACATATCTAAAGAATTCAACAAACTCCCCAAGTATAAGTAGTATGAAGAAAATCACACAAAGCACACCATAAAGGCATTTCTTACAATGAATGGCAAAAAAACTGTAAATGAAGAAAAATCTTAAAAGCATCCAGACTAGACAAACTGGAAATAAATAAATTTGTAAGTAAAAACCCTTTAACTATGAAAACTTCAGGATAAAACACATCTTTGACAAATTCTGCCAAACATTCCTTAAGGAGAAATGAATAACAATTCTTCACAAATAGAGAATATTGAAGTGAAAGAAACATTCCTTGCTCATTTTATATGGTTGCTATTAATCTAATATTAAAACCAGTAAAAGACATTGAAATAAAAGAAACAGATCACATACATACATGCATATATATATATATATATATATATATACATAAATACGTAAAATCAGATTAAAAATTGGGCAGAGGATCTAAATTGACATTTTCCCAAAGAAGACATACAGATGGCAAACAGGTACATGAAAAGATTCAACATCACTAATCATCAGAGAAATGCAAATTGAAGCTACATCAAATATCATCTCACACCCATTAGAATGGCTATTATCAAAAAGATAAGAAGTAACAAGAGAGGATGTGGAGAAAAAAGGGCACGTCTACCCTGTTTGTAAGAATGTATACTGGTGTAGCCACTATGGAAAGCAGTATGAAGTTTCCTCAAAAAAATTAAAAATAGAACTATTATATGACTTAGCAATTCCACTTCTTGATATTTATCCAATGAAAAGGAAAACATTAATTGGAAAAATTATATGCACCCCTGTGTTTATTACAGCATTATTTACAATATCCAAGATATGGAAACAATCTAATGATCCACCAGTGTATGAAAGGATAGAGAAGATATGGTATATATATACCATAGAATACTACTCAGCCATAAAACAGAAGGAAATCTTGCCATTTGTGACAATATGGATGAACACTGAAAATATCATGCTAAGGAAAATAAGTCAGAGAAAGACAAATACTATATGATTTCACTTACATGTGAAACAAAACAAACTCTTAGATACAGAAGATAGATTGGTGGTTATCAGAGAAGATTGGTAAGTGGACAAATGGATGAAGGGAGTCAGTTGTACAGTGGTGGATGGAAATTATACTTAATGTAGTCACCCCTTTGTAATGTGTATCAAATTATTATGTTGTACACCTAAAACAAATATGTTACATGCCAACTTCAACTCAATTTTTAAAAGTAAAATTTATTAGCATACAACATTACCATGTTTACAAAAATGTAAAAAAACCTACAATAAAGTAGTAAGAAATATGTTATAAGTATAAGAAATATAAGTTTAGTAATGTGAGAGGATTCAAGATCAATATATGAAAATTTATTTTATTTCTAATACTGAAAATAAAGAATTAGAAATCAAAGTGTGGAAAATGTTGCTACTTACGATAAGATAAAAAATTACTGAATAAATTATAAAGCATATAAACCTATACAATGAAAATTATAGAACATTCCTAAGAGAACCACTCAATTTCAAGACTTACTAAAAATCATCAGTAATCAAGCCAACATGATATTGATAAAAATATGAAGAAAAAATAAATGAAAGAGAATAGATAACCCAGAAATAGACCTACACATACATGCTCAAGTTATCTTTGTTAGGTAATTAAGAGAAGAGATTGTCTTTTCAATAGATGGTATGGGAAGAATTAGATATAAATATGGAAAAATCCAAACTTCCATTTATATCTCACGCCAGATACAAAAGTAAATTTCAAATCGATCATTGACCTACATTTAATACTTATAACATATCTAAAAAAAATTGGATAAAATCATTGACCTTTCAATAGGTTAAAATTTCTTTTATACAACAACAAAAGTATAATCGATAAAGGAAAATTTTGAGAAACTGAACATCAAAGATATGAACTGCTCTTATACACTCTTAAGAGAAAGATAAGACACAAATTTGAAGAAAATATTTTCAAATCATGTATCTTCTAAATTACTTTTCCCCAGAATATATGTAACAATCTGTAAAACCCAATAATAAGAAAACAGAATAATAAAATGAATAAAAGATACCTTACCAAAAAAACAGTAAACAAGTAGGCACATTAAAAGGTTTTCAACATTATTAGTCTTTGGGAAGTGTACATTAAAACCAGAGTGAGATGTAACTACATATCTATTAAACTGACTAAAATTAAAGACTGATCATACTACATTTATTGAGGATGTAAAAAGGATGCAATCTCATACACTGATGGTGGAAATGTAAAATGGTACAATCTCTTTGAAATGTAAAATGGTACAGCTCTCTTTGGCAGCTTCATAAAACCTAAACAACCACCAAATGACTCCAACATATGTGAGTGTGTATCTCTATCCAAGAATATGACAACACAAAGATATGAAAGATATGTGTACAAATACTCAGAGCAGATTTATTTATGTTATCCCCAAACTGAAAACAACTCAAATCTCCAACAACAGATGAAACTATAAACAAATTTTGGAATTTCTATACAACTGAAGCAAATTTTGATGTTTCTGTACTTTTCCATACAACATACAATTAATATGCTGATTTACATTCCAATCAACAGTTATAGAGAAAGAACTATTTATAGAAAGAAAGAACTTAAAATAATTTTGCTAATTGAAAGAGGCTAGACCCGAGAAATAAAAAGAGCACATATTGTATGAATATATACATTCTCTATAAAGTATCTTTCTAAAGCATAAGCTAATCTATGGTGATAAAAAGTAAATCAATAGCTATACATGGGGTAGAGAGGCAAGGAAAGGCATCAGATAAGAAAAAACAGTACAAGGAAACATTGTTGGAGTGATAGATATGTTTATTATCTTGATTGCAGTGATGGTAATGGTTTTACTCCCACATGCATATATCACAGCTTATCAAATTATATATTCTAAATATGTACATTTTAGTATATGTCAATTGTACATCAATAAAATTGTTTTTATTTTTATTTTTTTAATGTTTTTATTTATTTCTGAGAGAGACACAGCATGAGCAGGGGAGGGTCAGAGAGAGAGGGAGACACAGAATGTGAAACAGGCTCCAGGCTCCGAGCCAGCTGTCAGCACAGAGCCTCACGTGGGGCTTGAACCCATGAACCGTGAGATCATGACCTGAACCGAAGTCGGACGCTTAACCGACTGAGCCACCCAGGCTCTCCAATAAAATTTTTTTTAATAGTAAAACTGGATGGAGAACTGAAAGACATTCCTCAAGCTATGTGGAGCCTCTTCCAAATTCAAGTGTCTACCATTAGCAAAGGACATAGGACAACAGAGTTGAAGGAAATCCATTAACAGAATCCTTTTTTTTTCCTTTTTTTTTTAATAGTTTATTGTCAAATTAGTTTCCACATAACACTCAGTGCTCATCCCCACAAGTGTCCTCCTCCATGCCCATCCCCCCCTCCCCCCACATCCATCAGTCCTCAGTTTTTGTCAGCATTCAAGAGTCTCTCATGGTTTGCTTCTCTCCCTTTCCCCCACCATTTCTGCCCTTCTTCTCCCCCTTGTTCCTCCGTCAAGTTCCTCCTAATCCTCCTATACGTGCAAACATATGATATTTGTCCTTCTCTGCCTGACTTATTTCGCTCAGCATAACACCCTCAAGGTCCATCCATGTTGCTACACATGGCCAGATTTCATTGTTTCTCATTGCCATGTAGTATTCCATGGTATAGATAAACCACATCTTCTTGATCCATTCATCTGTTGATGGACACTTAGGCTCTTTCCATGTTTTAGCTATTGTGGAGAGTGCTGCTATGAACATTGGGGTACGTGTGCTCCTATGCCTCAGCATTTCTGTATCCCTTGGGTAAATTCCTAGCAGTGCTATTAACAGAATCCTAAGCATTCAACTTTAGGAGGCCCAAGATAGGTAAGAGATATTAGAAAAACTAATTCAAAAACCCCAGGCTTTTTGCTGTAAAATGCTGAGATCAGGGCAAGTAAGCCAAGAAAAACCTCTGTTAAGCATTTAAGGCTTTTATAGACCACAGGGCCACTACCTGCTCAATACAGGAGTAGCAATAGTGGTAAAGAGAATCCTGAAATACAGAAAGTAGGGAACATGATGGGAGAGCAAAGAGACCATCTGAACAAATAAGAAACCTGGCAGCAGTCTACCATAAATGGAACAATATTCCGTAGTTTCAAAAATCAGGACTTTCTCTGTGGAAATAAATTTTCAAAGTGTTAGAAGAAAGAAAATGTCAATCTAAATTTTTATATCCACTGAAAATATCATTCAAAAGTAAATAACAGAATGACAAAACTGAGAGAATTCATTTTAAGTAGACTTGTACTAAAAAAAGCTTTGTAAAATGTCTGAAGATAAATCATACCTGATGGAACCCAAATTATGTAAACGGAAATAGGAAAATAGGAAAAGAGAGTAAATGAAATCATACTGCTGTAAGGTTCTAAACTGCGTACATACTAGTATATTATTATTTAGTGATAGATTTCTTTAACTTAAAGATACAAGCAACTCCTAAACACACACACACACACACACACACACACACACACACACACACACACACANGACTGCCAGCTCGGAGCCTGGAGCCTGTTTCAGTCTGTGGCTCCCTCTCTCTCTGATCCTCCCCTGCTCACGCTGTCTCTCTCTCTCTCTCTTAGAAATAAATAAAACATTAAAAAAAAAAGCAATACAGAGTATGAAATAATATGTGATAATATTCAAGCCACCCAAGAAAAAATGAAAAGTAAAAAAACAGAAAACCAAAAACAAAGATAAATATACAATCAATACAAAGTTCAGAGACTTGAACCCAACACATCAATTACACTAAAAATAAATGGAATAAACATTCCACTTAAAATTCCAAGACTACCATGGGGCCCCTGGGTGGCTCAGTTGGTTGAGTGTCTGACTTCAGCACAGGTCATGAACTCTCCATTTGTGAATTTGAGCCCCACTTCAAGCTCTTTGCTGATAGGTTAGAGCCTGGAGCCTGCTTCAGATTCTATGTCTTCCTCTCTCTCTGCCCCTCCCCCACTAGCACTCTCTCTCTCTCAAAGCTAAATAAAAATAAAATTTTAAAAAATGTTCTAAGACTACCTGTCTGGCTTAGAAAGTGTGTTTTAACATAAAAATGCTTTGAATTTAGATATTCAAATATCTAAAAGTTACTATAAACTTTTAGATAAAACTTAGATAAAAGTTTAAAGTAACTTTTAAAGATGGTTAAAAAGATGAACGCAGAAAAAACATATATGATGAAATGATTAAGTAGACGAACCCTGCCTTGGTTACATTAATATAAGACAAAATAGAGTTCATGAACATATCATAAGACTCAATATGTATGTGCCTAACATAATGTCAAATATATGAAGCAAAACTTGACAAAACTAAAGGGAGAAGTAGATCGCTCCACATTTATAGTTGGAGTATTTAGCACATGTATTTCAGTAATTGATAGGACACATTCAAAAAAGTCAATAAGAACAAAACAATTGAGGGGCGCCTGGGTGGCTTAGTCGGTTAAGCGTCCAACTTTCGCTTAGGTCATGATCTCGCGGTTCGTGGGTTCGAGCCCCGCGTCGGGCTCTGTGCTGACTGCCAGCTCAGAGCCTGGAGCCTGTTTCAGTCTGTGACTCCCTCTCTCTCTGACCCTCCCCTGCTCACGCTGTCTCTCTCTCTCTCTCCTAGAAATAAATAAAACATTAAAAAAAAAAAGAACAAAACAATTGAACAACACTATTATTAACTAGAGCTAACTGTCTTTTATAGATCACCATAGACAACAAACTCCACAATGCATACTTCTTTCAAGTACTCAGAAACAGTCACCAAGGTAAACTATGTATTCATCTATTAAAAAAAAAAAGCAAAAATAGGGGCACCTAGGTGGCTCAGTTGGTTAAGCGTCTGACTTTGGCTCAGGTCAGATCTCATGGTTCATGGGTTCGAGCCCCGCATCGGGCTCTGTGCTGACAGCTCAGAGCCTGGAACCTGTTTCGGATTCTGTGTCTTCTTCTCTCTCTGCCCCTCCCCTGAGCATGCTCTGTCTCTCTGTCTCAAAAATAAATAAACTATAAAAAAAATTAAAAATATAGCAAAAATAATTATCAAGATACTGAATTATCAAGATCTTGAAATCTTGATCTTGATCTTGAAATCAAATCACATTGAAATCTGATCACAACAGTATTAAGTTAGATATCCATAAAAATAAGATATCTACACAATCCCAATATTTAGAAATTAAACCACAGCCTTCTAAATAATTCATGTATAAAAGAAAAATACATTAACAGCTTTTAAAATATATTTAATTGAATAATAAAATGAATCATAAAATTCATGGACTATAGCTAAAGCACTTAGAGGAAAATACAGAGCTTTAAAATACTTAAATGTTACATTTTAAAAAGGTGAAAAACATATTTACTATCTATGTTCCTACTTCAAGAAAAGAGAGATGCAATTTGAAAACAAACTAAGAAGGAGAAAGGGAATAGTGGAAATGAATTATTTCCAAATAATCAGACAAGTAATGGGGAAAAGTCAATGAAATCAATGACAGTGTTGTGATAAAATTAATAAAATTCATAAGCCTCTAACTAGATTAATCAAGTTAAAAAAGAAAGAAACAAATTACTTAGATAAGGAATAAAATATTATGTAACTCACTATAAATTCTATAGACTTTACAGGGACAATAAAGAACTCTGAAGTAAATAAAGATTTCTTACAACAAATTCAAAAAGCATTAATCAAAAAAAAGACAAAAATATACAAATTGAACTGCATTTTTAAAAATCCGTTTATCAAGAAGCATATTAGAAAATATATAGCAACTAAATAATGGGAAAAATATTTTCCTCATATATATGTGAGAAAGCAGTTATGTATAAAATATCATATATATTTCTACAAGACAACAAACACACTAATCATCAAATAAAAATGGCCTCAGGGGCAGCTGGGTGGCTCAGTCAGTTAAGCAACCAACTTTGGCTCAGGTCATGATCTCACGGTTTGAGAGTTTGACCCTGGCATTGGACTCTGCTGACAGCTCAGAGCCTGGAGCCTGCTTCGGATTCTGTCTTCCTCTGTCTCTGCCCCTCATCTGCTCACTCTCTGTCTTTCTCTCTCTCAAAAATAAGCATTTAATTTCTTTTTAAAAGGTCACAATAGCCCCAAGCTGGTAACAACTCAAATGTTTATCAACAGGAGAATGAATATAGAGAAAATATGATAGACTCATAATACATGATAACACAGATGAATCCCAAAAACTGGAGGGAAGAAAGGAGAGTGGAAGGAAGGAGGAAAGGGGCAAAACCTCCAAGAATGATGGAGTATGACATCTCTTCCCTAATTGTAAGGTACAAAACATGCCATTCTTGAAACTGCACTCGTGTGGGTCGTGACCAGTAGGTAAGCAAGGAGAGCAATGTAATTGAGAAAAGATCACAGATTATTACTATAAAATTTTAAGGGGAAAAATATATAATGCCAATGTAAGTGTTAATTTTTTTTTAAATCTGTGGTAGTTTAAAAATAAAGCATTTTCCTGCAGTTGGAAATTTACCAATATAGGATTTTAATATTATTGATTTGATTTACATTTAACACTTTCTCTTTTAGTTTATATATTCATTAAAAAATATGGCAGTTTATTTCTTTTCTTTGTACTTACTTCACTAAATGTGCTTGTCATAGGAAACAACCTGAAACAACTTGTGATCAGAAGAGCATGAAAAATTGAGCCTTGGTCTTATGATAAAGAGTGTGCTCATTTTCTTCTAGAAAGAACAAGATTAGCATGCAGCGCAAGGTTCTCCTATCAATATAAAATCAGTGACCACCAATTAATAACAAAACAGCAGAAGTGTGTAGAGTAGATTATGCCACTCATAATTCCTGGAGATATGCAGCCACCTACCCCCCAAAGGGACCCCTGAAATAATTCTTTGAGTGGCCATATGTCCATAACTGGAGGTCATAATCTAATTATAAACTGAAGCAGTAAACACTAGGACACTCCTGAAAATGTATCTCCTGGTCAATCTGAACTTAGCAAGGTAAAAAGCTCTGTTGAGAATTCCTGCAGAGCTCAAACAGTATTCAGCATAACAATGATTAAATCTGGCTTCCCTTGATCTGCTTAATAGGGGAAGGTAGAAGGACTAGGGAGTGCTTAATAGTACTCTGCACATAGAAACAGGATAGGCTTGAACTGATTAAACAGTAATATCCCTGCCTTCTGCACCACTTAGAAAGTGCCATGGTGCTGCATAATGTAGATCTGTTTTCAGCCTAAACTCCAAAAAGAAACTAATCTTCTTGCAGGAGAAACAAGATTTTTAATGACCCTTCCATTTCCTCTGCAAGAATGGTGACTGAGAGAAGTTAGCACAGGAGCATTCACAGAGCCTACAGCCTAATCTGAAGAAAGATCTGTACTGGGCAGATCCTACATATGAGAATTTGAATACCACAAGTTAACACAGTGAGTTAAGAATTATCATATATACTCATGTAATTATTAAAGGAGGCTAATGTCAGTCTGTGTAGGTTACATATGCCATAACCCATGTTTCTGCCAACTTAATGGTGTGAGGAAAGGAGGGATGAGAGAGAAGAACGTAAGCGGCTTTGACTAGACTTTGGGTGGAATATGTTTTCCGTGACCCTCTAGATCCCCTTCATCCTTTTCCACTCTGTTGTACCCAGAAAAGCTGACCCATATTACCTGTATCAACTCACTTACCTACTCTCTAGGTTCCACTTGGTTCCAATGGTCACACTCACATGAGATCAGGATGCAGGAAGGGAGTAAATGCATGCTTATTCACTTGACCTTCTTCCTGCCCGGTCACCAGGGTTAAGTGGCCCTCTTCATAAACTTTTCTTTGCCAGGTTGCAATACTCTTCCCTCCTCTTGCTACTCCGTGCCTGGAGGTAAAAAGGGCTGTCCTTTCTACCAGAAACTGCACTATCTCGTTTTATTTCTTTTTTTTAAGGTTTTTTATTTTATTATTTTAAAAATTTTTTAACATTTATTTTTAGAGACATAGAGAGACAGAGCATGAGCAGGGAAGGGGCAGAGAGAGAGGGAGACACAGGATCTTAAGCAGGTTCTAGGCTCTGAGCTGTCAGCACAGAGCCCGACGCGGGGCTTGAACCCACAAACCGCGAGATCATGACCTGAGCCAAAGACAGATGCTGAACCGACTGAGCCACCCAGGAGCCCCAAGGTTTTTTATTCTGGAGAGAGAACATGAGTAGGGGAGGGGTAGAGGGAGAGAGGGAGAGAGAAAATCCCAAGCGGGCTCTTTACTGTCAGTGAGGAGGTTGATGCAGGTCTCGAACTCACTAACCTCCAGATCATGACCTGAGCCAAACCCAAGAGTCTGATGCTTAACCAACTGAGCCACCCAGGCACTCCTCTCTTGTTTTCTACCTGTGAAAATAGCCCCTTCATTTAAGTGTTCAATTACCTACTTTGAGTGTTTTATCTCCTCACCAATATCCTGACAGATAAAGACACCAAACCGTTCATCTTACTACCAAAAATAATTTCAGATATTTTTCCTTTAATACAAGCATAGGCCCAACTCAGAAATAGCTGCCAAAGAACATTGAAAGTAAAAACATAGACAGAAAGAGCAGAGTCATGGAAGTAAGAAAAAAAAAATAGAGTCATTCATTTAGAATGAAGTTAAGGAATTGTTGAACATTATGAAAGTAACTAGCAGTGGGGAATTTTGTCATTAAATTGGAGCAAAACCTCCAAAGTACTGCTGTTGATAAAGACAGAGTATTTACAATAAACTTTAAATAAACACATATACATAAAATATGAATTTTCTGCAAATGGTATCATGTGGTCTCTATTTGTTTCTTTTCTTAATGACACAGCAGAAAATAAGAAGAGCTTAAGGCAAACAGAAGATAAGCAGAACTTATCAGAAGAAATTCAGTCTGACTCAGAATAAATTATATGTTCTTAGCTACTTTAACCTAAAATTTCCCACCGTTTAATCATGAGGTCTGTTGTATCAGAACCTGGTGGTGATCTATTGTATATATGTAATAGAGCACGTTCATATTATTTGCTAAGCTCAACACAGCTACAGCTGCCTTAACTTTACCCTTCCTCAAAGTTCTATAAGGCTAGTTTTTAAAGCAACCTTCCCCCCCCCTCCCCAGGTTACTGTTTCTTGACTCCGCTGATCGGACTCCAGACCCAGCTGCAACAATCGGAGTGCCTTCTCTGGGAATTTGGAATTAGGAAAAGAGACACTACTACAGTGAAACTGTATGTACAGATTATAACATGTAAACTCTGGAATCATGGGTAACGACCTACCTTCTATCATGGATCGATGAACTTAAGAAAGCCATTTGGCTAAGAAGAACAAGCAGATGTAGATGTATAGAAAGAAAAGATGAGTGTGTGTGAGAGTGCCTTGAATTCTTTTTTTGAAATGCATGTGTTTATATTCAAGTTAGTTAACATACAGTGTAGTATTGATTTCAGGAGTAGAATCCAGTGATTCATCGCTGACATAAAATACCCAGTGCTTATCACAAGTGCCCTCCTTAATGCCCATCACGCATTTAGCCCATCCTACCTCCTCTCCAGCAACCTTCAGTTTGTTCTCTGTTTTTAGGAATCTCTTATGGCTTCCCTCCATCTCTGTTTTTTTTTTTTTTTTTTGAGTGTCTTGAATTCTAACATTCCTTTAGTCCAAGTTGCCTTTGAAAGATGTATTTTTTGTCTTAGTCCAACATATTATATGTTTATATGAATTAAGTCCAAGGACATTTCAAGCAAGATTTTGAGAACTCTGGATTATAAGTACAATTGCTGCCAAATAAATCAGTGGACAAGAAAGGCATTGTGATGCATGGTGAACTATAAGCCAACAGGAAGTCTATCATGTCTTTCTGAATTATGACATGACCTCAAGAAGCTGCTAGAGGGCAAGAAGCTTAAACTTTATTAAGAGGCCAACAACTGGGTTTTCTAGATATAATTATAGATAGCATTTATTGCACAATTATTGCCTGACACATTTCCAAATATTGTGCATTGATTAAATAATTTAATTTTTGCAACAACACATTTGGTAGTTGTCATTTTTATCTCTGTTTTACACTCTGTTGAAGATACAATGTGATTTAAAAACTTGCCCTATGTGACACAACCATTAAAAGCTGAGTAGTTCTTGGGGCTCCTGGGTGGCTCAGTCGGTTAAGCATCCGACTTCAGCTCAGGTCATGATCTCATGGTTTGTGGGTTTGAGCCCCACATTGGGCTCTGCGCTGACATCTCAGAGCCTGGAGCTTGCTTCTCATTCTTTGTCTTCCTCTCTCTCTCTGACCCTCACCTGCTCATGCTGTCTCTATGTCTCTCTCAAAAATAAATAAAACATTAAAAAAAAAAAGCTGAGTAGTTCTGAAATCAATGCCATCTCCCTCCCCAGCACCTACTCACTCATTCACTGTGATACCTGCTTCTTTCACTCATATATGCATGATATTTCCCTATCACAAAACTGTTTCTGTGAGTACCTTAAGCCAAAGGAGAAATGCTAATTTCAGGCAAAAGAAACAACAGCAAGTACTAAGATTGCAACACTGATTTTTATTTGTATATTATTACAAATAAAATACCCATGTCCTCTAAAGAAATCCTAAAACTAATGTAATGGACTAAATATCTGTGGACTCCCCTTCACCAAATTCATATGTTGACATCCTAACTCCCCATGTGATGATTTAAGAAGAGGATGAGGGGGGCTTTGGGAGATGATTACATCATAAGGGTGAAGCCCTCAGGAATGAGGTTAGTGCCTTATAAAAAAGGCCCAAGAGAGAGCTAGCTAGCCTTCTTTCTGTTGTCTGAGGACACAATCCATCTATGCACAAGGAAGCAGGTCACTCCAAACACCAAATCTGCTAGTACCTTGATCTTGGACTTCCTGGGCTTTAGAACTGTGAGAAATAAAATTTGTTGTTTAAACCACCCAGCTTATGATAATTTGCTGTAACAGTCCCAAAGGTCTAAGACTACCACTATGCCAGTAAAATTTACAAGTTATGTTGGTGCCCTAAAGTCCTCCCTACTTTTGTTCTGCTCATTTTCAAAAAAGAAGAAAATAAAACTATGGTACCTTGATTACAATGCAAGTCCATGCAAAAGAAGGAGGAGGAGGAAAAAGAGGAGGAGAAAATATCTCAGTGCATCTATTACATGTGAAACAATGACTTTAAAACTCTGCAAAACATTTTTAACCCAGGCATTGCCCTAGTGATCTATTATTCTGTCTGTAAAACACAAGAACTAAGATGATTCAGTGTTGTATTAACCAAGTTAATAAAATGTTTAAATAACAAGTTTTTGAGGAAGAATAAAATGCTTTGCTAATAATTACTCTGGCTAAATGAATTGAACAAAGATAGAAAGAAATGCACTGTGCTACAAACTGCTGGAGATAGGGCTCCGGTATTAGCAGTAAGGGATGGTGTGGGGGAGGGGAGCATTCTAATAATCATAGAACTAGCCACTCATCTCAGGAGTCAGAGCTTTGTGACCAGATGCCTGGGTTCAAATCCAAGTCCAAATCTTGGCAGTTGCATAGTTATGACACGTTATGTTGTCACTCCAAACCTAATTTTTCTCTTCTATAAAACCACGTGAATGATAATATATACTTCTGAGAATTGTTACAAAGATCACATGAAAATATGTGCAATGTATTTATCATAATATGTGAAACATGACAATTGCTTAATGAATGTTAGCTAATATTAATAGAATGGTTGGTTCTTTAAATATTTTGAAATGATATTAAATCAGTTCTCTTTACTTCTCTAGAAATGTAACTTCTACATATGAAAAACACCCACATCTTTGATATGGAAGGAAAAAAAAACTGGTACAGATGAAACTACTAACAAAACACTGATTTTTTTTTCCTCTCGCACACAGTTTATTTAACAAGAGGTAATAAATTTAAGTCTATGCAGTGATTCAATGTTCATTTTTATGTGTAATCAACTTTAATTGCATGATTTACAATAGTCAGGAGGTTTTGCTATTTTCAAGTATTATAGAAAGGCAGAACAGGCAAGGTAAAAAGGAAGAATCTTGTAAGCAAAGAAGACTTCAGGGACATTTTGCACATTATAATCATCCTACTGGAACAGTTTCTTACCCACTTTTCATTTATTTTTCCTTTTTTTAGATATAAAAGCACTTAATTTTAAAGGGAATAAAATGCACAGATAAAATAGAATGCTCCAGGACTTACCTGCCTGCAATCATAAATATACTACATTTTGAATAATACCTCAGATACCAAAGCAACAAGCTATCTGGAGCTCAAATAGCAGAAAGACAAGTGTTTTCCCAGAATCTCCTCCTATTTTCTTATGATATTTTCAAAAAACCCAAGAATGCTCACTCCAAGCCTCCACAAGTCTGTGAATCCCAAATTACCATGCTTTCCCCTCTGGGATGGAGAAGCAAAACCATGGAAAGATCCTAGATCCCTAAACTCATCCATGAGCCACTGTTTGAGTCCTGGACTCTGTTAACCCAAGTCTACTCATTGTGTGCAACTAATAACCCCTACCTGGTTTGTCCAATTTTTCTATCTGTTGCTGCCAAGAACATTTTTAACAGGCAGAGCCTTTAATGATAGGACGTTTTCCTTTATACCAGAAACCTCTTTTTTCCACAAAATAGAAGTGGGCTATCACTGGGTCAGGAGCTTATTAAGTGATCCCAGGAGTGGCCACGGTATGCTTAAGCAGAACTTACCATTTTTATTTCCAGGGAACACCCCAGGCCATGACACCGAGAAACGGTCCTTCACACCGTGTGCTTTACTTGAGGCAATTCGTTTCTAACACCCAACTGCCCCTCTAACAGAACTGTCCTCTTCTAGGATCTTCCTTCGATCAAAAATGTAGTTTAATAGGGGTGCGTGGGTGGCTAAGTAGGTAAAGGGTCTGACTCTTGGTTTTGGCTCAGGTCATGATCTCACAGTTTGTGAGTTCAAACCCCAGGTCTGTGCTGGCTGCATAGAGCCTGCTTGGGATTTTTTTTTTTCTTCTCTCCCTCATTCTCTGCACCTCTCCTGCTTGAGCTCTTTCTCAAAATAAATAAATAAACAATAAAAAATATTTTTAATATCATTTTATAAATAAATTACAAATACGAACAGGCTCGGGGCACCTGGGTGGCTCAGTCGGTTAAGCATCCAACTTCAGCTCAGGTCATGATCTCACAGTTCGTGGGTTTGAGCCCCACATTGGGCTCTGTGCTGACAGCTAGCTCAGAGCCTGGAACCTGCTTGATTCCCGTCTCCTTCTCTCTTTGCCCCTCCCCTGTTCATGCTCTGTCTCTCTCTGTTTCTTAATAATAAATAAATGTTTGGGGCGCCTGGGTGGCTCAGTCGGTTAAGCGTCCGACTTCGGCTCAGGTCATGATCTCATGGTTCATGGGTTCAAGCCCCGCCTCGGGCTCTCTGCTGACAGCCAGCTCAGAGACTGGAGCCTGTTTCAGATTCTGTGTCTCCCTCTCTCTCCGACCCTCCCCTGCTCACACTGTCTCTCTCTCTCTCTCAGAAATAAATAAAACATTAAAAAAATAAATAAATGTTAAAAAGAAAATACAAACAGGCTCAGGAAATACATGAGATTCCTGGGAGGGTAACAGGGTACCTTTTTTAAAGGACTCCTGAACCTTCCATCTTATTTAAGTGGTTTTCAAAGTATCTGAGGCATTCTTATAGGCCTATCTCTTAGAAAACACAAAAGATTTATTTAGGGGTGGTTTTAAATAACACCACAGATCAGCCCATCAGAATTTTAAACTTGATATGGCCTAATGCAATTGCCAGTCCAAAAAGTATTCTAGGTCTAGTAAGATGAGGAAAAGGAAGATAAATTCATTATAAGAAACATGGTTTTATTAAACACATTTTTCCACTTCATAGATATGCATTATTTCATAATTTTATGATTATGACAATGGCTATGTGATTTGCTTATATCTGATGTAACTTAATATTCAAATATTCCATTGGAACAGCCATCCTTATATACCTATATTTTAAGTATTACATTTTATTTACAGGCAAGATATCTGTTTATCCAGAGCATTCATATCTCTACTTTGGAAATGAAAAAGCTATGATTAAATATAAATAACAACTGTTTTAGAAACACATTACTTTCCACTTCAAATTCCTCCATCTATTATTTTCATTCATTTTCTTATATAAATGATTCTATTTTCCATTCCCTACATAGCTGGTTTCTAACTTGTGAAAAATCTGAAATAGTCACCTTTAATTTTAAATACAATGCTAGATTTCCATGCTTCAAATTCAGGTAAATTATTTTAATATAATGATTCTAGTAGTTTCAATATGAATCAATCAAAATGAATAACAAAATACAAAATTGTCAAAATACTTGAGTTTGGACAAAAGAAAGGCAGACATTTTTTTTTAATTCTTCTGCTGCACATTATGCATTAAAAAACAGCACGTATAATTCAGACAGCACTCCTACTGACTTCTACATGAACATTGAAAAATTCTGTTTCAAATAGAGGTAATTAGTCAGTGATTAAGAGACAGAGAGTAATTAGTACAAAAGAGAATTGCCTTTGCTTGTATAAGACCTGCCAGTCCTGAAAAAGAAGACTTAGGAGAAAACTTTTTTGAAGTATCTAAAGTTTTAAGGTTAATTGATTCCAAAATTAAAAGTTCAAAACTACCAGCACAAAAGAAAAAAATAAGACAGTGTAAGTACACCCTTCAATGCCTGGTTTGCACTGCATGGAATATTTCCCCACATCTTCGTGTGCCGGTCTCCTCATCATTTGGGTTTATTCACAAATGCCTTTCCTCAGAGGGGGAATCTCTGATCATCCTTGCTAAGGTAGACCCTAACTCTTTACTCTTCCTTCTCTTACTCATGGTATTTATCAGATTCTGAAATCATATTGTGGCATATCTTGTTTCAGTTGTATGTCTCTTCTACTAGAGTGTAAGTTTCATGAGGATAAAATGTTTACCATGTTTCCATCTCAGGCTTCCCGTGCTATCTTACACTGATGCCTGGCACAAATGAGATGATCAGTGGAACATTTGTTGAAAAATGAATACCTAACATGGGAAAATGCTTCTTTGTTAAAAAGAAGTGGGTGTTGCAAATGATTTTATTCTTGGTAACAGCTATATGAGTTTTTTAAAGGATTTTTGGAAATAACGCGTAGAATCAATGTGCATTATCTACCTGAGTTTTCATTAAAGAGATCACAGGGCACCTTCTCTCAGAAGACTTCCTATTAGGGCTAATTAATTGATTCCCCAGCTGTAATCTGAAAGCCCTTTGTTCATTTGTGTCTTCTTCTACAGTGAATCACTCAATGGTGAAGATCATATACAATTCATCTTTCATTAAACAACAGATCTTTTGCTTAATTTTTAAAATAAAAATTGTATAGATATTGAAATGGTATAACATGTACGTGTACATACACATAGTAAAATGATTACTATAATAGAGCTAACATAGCTTCACATGGTTAGTGTGTGTGTGTGTGTGTGAGAGAGAGAGAGAGAGAGAGAGATGAGAGCATCTGAAATCTACTCTCAGCAAATTTCCAGTATTCAATACGGTTGTTGGCAAGAATGTAAATTGGAACAGCCATCAGGAAAACAGTTAATCTTTATAATTGCCTCAGTACCTAAAACTGCATGTATTATCACATTAAGCAAAAAACTCAAGGGTCCCTGGAAGGTTAAGTCGGTGAAGTGTCAGAATTTAGCTTAGGTCAAGATCTCATAGTTCATGAGTTCAAGTCTCGTGTTGAGATCTGTGCTGACAGCTAAGAGCCTGGAATCTGCTTTAGATTCTATGTCTCCCTCTCTCTGCCCCTCCCTTGCTCTCTTTCCCTCTCTCCCTCAAAAATAAACATTAGCAAAGGCAGTCCTAAGAGGAAAGTAGATTGCACTCCAGGCCGATTTCAAGAAATTAGAAAAAGTACAAGTACAAAATCTAACAGCTCACCTAAAGGAACTAGAAGGAGAACAACAAGAGCACCCCACACCCAGTAGGAGAAGAGAAATAATAAAAATCAGAGCAGATATAAACAATATAGAATCCAAAAAAACAATTGAACAGATCAATGAAACCAAGAGTTCATTTTTTGAAAAAAATAAACAAAATGGACAAACCTCTAACCAGGCTTCTCAAAAATCAGAGAGAGCACCCAAACAGACAAAATCATGAATGAAAAAGGACTTATTACAACCAACACCTCTGAAATACATGCAATTACCAGGGAATACTATGAAAAATTATATGCCAACAAACTAGACAACTTAGAAGAAATGGACAAATTCCTAAACACACACTCACTACCAAAATTCACACTGGAAGAGATAGAAAACCTGAACAGACCCATAATGAGTGAAGAAATTGAATCAGTTATCAAACATCTCCCAACAAATAAGAGCCCTAGGCCAGATGGCTTCCCTGGGGAATTCTATCAGACATTTAAAACAGAATTAATACGCATTCTCCTCAAACTATTCCAAAAAATAGAAATCAAAGGGAAACTTCCGGACTCATCTGACGAAGCCAGCATCACTTTGATTCCCAAGCCAGACAGAGATGGAGGAAAAAAAAAAAAAAAAGCACTACAGGCCAATATCCTTGATGAATACAGTTGCAAAAATCCACAGCAAAATACTTGCAAGTCATATCCAACAGCTCATACAATGAATTATCCACCATGATCAAGTGGGATTCACTCCTGGGTTACAGGGCTGTTTCAATACTTGCAAATCAATCAATGTGAATTATCACATTAACAAAAGAAAAGATAAAAACCATATGATCCTGTCGATAGAGGCAGGAAAAGCTTTTGATAAAATACAGCATCCCTTCTTAATAAAGACCCTCGAGAAAGTCGAGATAGAAGAAAGTTACTTAAACATCACAAAAGCCATCTATGAGAAGCCCTCAGCTAACATCATCGTCAATGGGGAAAAACTGACAGCTTTTCCCCTGAGATCAGGAACACGACAGGGATGTCCACTCTCACCACTGTTGTTTAATTTAGGGGGGAAGTCCTTGCATCAGCAATCAGACAATAAAAGGCATCAGAATTGGCAAAGAAGTCAAACTTTCACTTTTCACAGATGACATGATAGTCTACATAGAAAACCCAACAGACTTCACCAGAAGCCTACTAGAAATGATCCATGAATTCAGCAAAGTTGCAGGGTACAAAATCAACATACAGAAATTGGTTGCATTTTTATACACCAACAATGAAGCAACAGAAGGAGAAATCAAGAAACTGATCTCATTCACAATTGCACAAAAATCCATAAAATGCCAGGAATGAACCTAACCAAAGATATAAGAGATCTGTACGATGAAAACTATAGTAAACTTATGAAGGAAATTGAAGAAGACACAAAGAAATGGAAAAACATTCCATTCTCCTGGATTGGAAGAACAAATATTGTTAAAATGTCATTACTACCCAAAGCAATCTACACATTCAATGCAATCCCAATCAAAATTGCATTAGTATACTTCTCTAAGGTAGAAGAAACTATACTAAAATTTGTATTTTAGTATACAAATATACTAGAATAGCCAAATATAGAGACCCTGAATAGCCAAAATAATATTGAAGAAGAAAACCAAAACGAGAGGTATCACTATCCCAGACTTTAACTTCTACTACAAAGCTGTCATCATCAAGACAGTATGGCATTGGCACAGAAACAGACACAGACCAATGGAAGAGAATATAAAACTCAGAATTGGACCCACACACGTACAGCCAACTAATCTTTGACAAAGCAGGAAAGAGTATCCAATGGAAAAAAGACAGCCTGTGTAACAGATGGTGCTGNACGAGAGATACAGAAGTGTTGATGCATAGGGCACAGGTACCCCAGTGTTCATAGCAGCACCTTCAAAAATAGCCAAATCATGGAAAGAGCCTATGTGGCCGTATACTGATGAATGGATCAAGAAGATGTGGTTTATCTATACAATGGAATACTACATGGCNTCCCAAATAACTAAAAACATCACAAGAGGCAAAGCCCTCTTCTGATGAATATACTATTTTTTCAAGCATTTAATAAAGACCTCTGCCCAACACTTATGCTGGCCAATCCTGAACATCTAGTTCTCTAACATGCTCTATTTTTCTTTATGGTCCACTGCGTAATGCTCTCTAAACCTGAATGGTCAGTGTGGTTAAACTACATTCACAACACATTCTGTAGAGTAACAGTTGTTACTTCCTATATTTGCTGTCCTTTCTTAAGTGTAGAAGACAGCTAAGCAAAACTCTCACTGTCTGAATCGATTATGAAAACAAAGTAAACTTTATTTATGATTTCTGAGTTTCATAGCTATACATTTTTATAATGTCACAAATCTAAACAGTTATTGTAATTCATCTTCCACCAATTATACCTAGAGACACTCCTAGAGATAGATGTAGAGATAGAAATAGAGAGATGCAAATACAGACTATTTCTGAATTCCCTGGCTCCAAATGTTGCATTATCTTAATTACTGACCTTTACTATAATAATTATATTATAATGCAATTAATTAAAATATTAATTCAAATGATGACATCTTACATGAATTATCTTATACAATTCATATAACACTACATTAATATAATTTATATATTATATAATTATAATTCCTGATATATGGTAGTGTAAAACCTCATAGTTTGTTCAGAATTATTTTGATTATTCTTGACTTTGTGCATTTTCATGTAAATTTATGAGTCCACCTATTAACTTCTATACACATCTAGCAGTAACTGCTAGAGTTTTAAGTAGGATTACATTGAACATATAATACATTTTAAGGAAAATCAACTTTATAATATCAAGTCATCCAATCCAACCACATGGGCTACTTCTCCATTTATTTGAACTATTTTCAAATTTAAGTAAATGATTTTTTTGTAGAGTGGTTTTTTATGTTATGTTTTGCTTTGTAATGTTATGTTGTTATGTTATGTTATGTTATGTTGTTATGTTTGTTATGTTATGTTATGTTATTTTTGTTATGTTTATGTTATGTTATGTTATGTTATGTTGTTTATTCAGAAATATTTGAGGTTATCCTTTTCTCTTTGTCAACATGCATTCTACTGATCTATGTTCCTGCTCAATAAATTTATCTATTGAAGGGGCACCTGGGTGGCTCAGTCAGTTGAGCGTCTGACTTCGGCTCAGGTCATGATCTCACGGTTCGTGGGTTCGAGCCCCGCATCGGACTCTGTACTAACAGCCAGCTTGGAACCTGGAGCCTGTTTCAAACTCTGTATCTCCCTCTCTCTCTGACCCTTCCCTCCTCATGCTGTCTCTGTCTCTCTCTCAAAAATAAATAAAACATTTAAAAAATTTATCTATTGAATACTTTATTTCAATTATTATATTTTTCTACATTTTTATTTTACTCCTTTTGTAGAATCCAGTTCTCTGATTAAATGATTAATCATGTTATCTATTTTTTGAATACATTAATCATAATTTTTTTAAAATTTGTATTTAAAAAGTTTAATATCTAGATTACCGGTGGCTCTATTTCTATCCTTGTTCCATTTTCTCTTGGTGCTTTTGTGTGTATGTCAGATAAGTTTTTACCAAATTCTAAATATTTCCAAATATTTAATTTGGAAAATTGTAAAGATTTGGGGCAATGTGACTTTTCTCCATAGAATATTTGCCTTATCTTCTGAAAACGGAAGAGGGACTGATCATTCCAATCTCATCAGGGAGTGAACTGATTTAGGGCTGGGTTTGTGATGTTTCTCTCCATCTAACTCTAACTTTACCCCATTTGTATGTATGCAGCTCTCCAAGGTTCCCAACTGAATGTTTCCTGGAGACCTTGGCATTCCTTCCCATCAGTGTTTGTCTGCTAAGTTCTCTGATGGTACATAAAACCATGGTCAGATTTTTATTCTCTTTTTGTTTGAGTTCATAGTCACCTGCTCTGCTTTGCCAAGTCAGCAAATGTGTAGAAGGGAAAATTAACAGTGACAAATGAATTCTCTCTGCACCTGCCCACTCTCCAAAATCTTGGCCCCTTAAGTCTTAGATCCTTTAGCAATCACAAATACAAGCACTTTATTCTCTAGGCTTGTGATATTATCTAAAGCTTTTCCAGCTTTTTTGTTACTTAGCTTCTTACCTGTCCGCATTCACAGCTTTTTGTTGTTTGCCATGAATTTGCAAATGCCTTGGCAGAATAACCACATTCAGAACATTAGATTTACATCATTTGTGAATACCACATAAAACTGAGAATGGATATATATATATATATATATTTTTTTTTTTGGATATAC
>NW_027532406.1:10538927-10544407 GCF_008692635.1 Crocuta crocuta
TATACTTAACCTTAAAAATTGTCCATTGTTTATCTCAAACTCAAAGTTAGTGGGGCATCCAATATTTCAATTTTGCTAGATCTGACAACCCTATCTAAGTGTACAACACTTCACCTAGAATCTGGCTTCAAAAGACATAGCTGCCTCAGAAGTTCTCTGATGCCATCAAATCAATGGTGTTTTCTGTTTTGCTTGTTAATTTTAGTTCCATTTCTAATTGTTCTGAGCAAGGATATTGGTTGGTTTTTTTTCCTTAAGTTTTTTTTATTTTGAGAGAGATAGAAAACACAAGTTGGGGAGCAGCAGAGGAGAGAGGAAGAATCCCAAGCAGGTTCTGCACAAGTGCAGAGCCCAGTCCTGGGGCTTGAACTCATGAACCATGAGATCATGACCTGAGTCAAAGTCCAATACCTAACCGATTGAGCCACCTAGGCGTCCTGGGCTATTGGTTTAATATAAACTATTCCACTAACCAGAAACAGTAATTAAGATTATTTTCTTATAATTAAATATTGCATGGGGTGCCTGGGTTGCTCAGTTGGTTAAGTGTCGGACTTCAGCTCAGGTCATGATCTTGCAGTTCATGGGTTCGAGCCCCGCGTCGGGCTCTGCGCTGACAGCTAAGACCTGGAGCCTGCTTCAGATTCTGTGTCTCCCTCTCTCTCTGCCTCTCCCCTGTTCGGTCTCTGTCTCTCTCTCTCAAAAATAAATAAACATTAAAAAGTTTTTAAAAAAATATTTAAATATTGCATTATTTAATAAGAGATTGGTTAAATATATGATAAAACAAGAAAAAAGGAAACTTATGTACTTAACACTTACATGTTTGTGTAGATGAATATACATTTACATGATATACACAAATTATATGACTGTAAAAAATGTTTCCCCACCCTTATGCATAATCCTGTTATCAGATATTTATTCACCAAAATAATAATCCATGATAGTTTAATTAATGATTTAATTTTAAAAAATTTTTAGTGTTTTATTTATGTTTGAGAGAGGGAGAGAGAGAGAGAGAGACAGAGCATGAGTGGGGGAGGGGCAGAGAGAGAGAGGGAGACATAGAATCTGAAGCAGGTTTCAGATTCTGAGCTGTCATCACAGAGCCTGATATGGGGCTTGAACCCACAAACCATGAGATCACGACCCGAGCCAAAGTCAGATGCTTAACCTACTGATCCACCCAGGGGCCCGAAGTTAATGATTTACATGATATTTGTGTGTATGTATTATCTAATTTTTGAACAGTGAGTATATAACACTCATGTAATAAGTGACTTCTATTTATAGAGAAAATAAAAAGAATTACTGAAACATTTACAGCTTACCAAAATGCGATGTGCTTATTGAGTTCTAGGCCCTAGTTACTATTATTCTCTTTCCTGGAGCCCTCTTTCAGGTGACATGTATCCAGAAAAGCTTTCCCTGAAGCCCCAGTTTCATTTTAGCATGCATGTTAGTTTAGTTTAATTAAGCATAAATTTTTCCATAAAACCCTAAACTTGTTCAGTGATAGTATTTTGGATGCCCCCAAAATATTTTAGGTTAACTAATTTGTTTTATTTACATGGTACTTAATATGTATTTAGTAGATGTTTAATGTTTAATAAATATTTAGTAATAAATATTGTTGAATAAATGGATGGTATGAATATATTGTTTATTAAAGAGAAAGAAGCCAGCAGTATACAGGAGTGCTCACCATTCACCCCCCATAAATATTGTGTCTGTCAAACCAGATTTTGATGCATATTAACTGATAGACACAGGGGTCACATTCCCTGAAAATTTCAAAAAGAGCAGCTATTTTACTTTGCCATTTCAGTTCAGACTTTTATGTTGTAGCAATCTGTGTTCCCAAGGGCAGGATTGATAAAGTCTTATAAGTGATAAAGAGCTTTACACATGCCTAACTAGAAGGTCACCCCAGTAAGACATGACTTATTTATGTTTCTTTTTTGTGGCTTGTCTTGTCATGTCTGTTACTCCCTTCCATTTTTTTATTTAATTGATTCATAAGACTTCTCTCAATATGTCTGGTATATTTACTCTTTGACATATATATTGGTTCTCTTTTTTCGGTTTGCTATTTGAAATGGAAATATATTAAATTGGCTCTTTAAAAAACTCAGCTATAACAAGACAAGACATCTAAAAAGAAAAGGAGCACATCCTTTTAAATATTGATTGGTTTCCTATTAATAGCCATTTACAAATATTTATTAAGCAAATACCGTGTGTTAAGCATTGAGCAAGAAATGACAAAGAAGAGAGACATAGTTCCTGTGCTCATGAAACCCGCCACCTAAAAAATAAGAAAGGAATATTCCCAGACTGAGAACATATTTATTAGAAAAAGTTCGGCGGTTTGTACTTAAGCTTGGAAGGATGAACTTACCTGTACTAAAACAATGAACAAAACTGTAATGTTTGGGAGCACCTGGGTGGTCGGGTAAGCATCTGACTCTTGATTTTGGCTCAGGTCATGATCTCACAGTTCGTGAGATTGAGGCCTGTGTCGGGCTCTGCACTGACAGCACAAAGCTTGCTTGGGATTCTCTCTCTTCCCCTTTCTCTATGCCCCTCCCGTGCTCATGCACTCTCTCTTTCTTTCTCAAAATAAATAAATAAACTAAAAAAACCCTGTAATATTTGTAATGTACTTAAATATATAAGAATAAAAATACCTAACATGTGAATCCTCTTTTTACCTTCAGTGTTGTCCTGAAATATCAGTAAGAGTATATATGTCTTAAGTGAAATATGAGTTCTTTAACTGAAGAATTCAGAGCTGATCATGTGACTTGGAACTACTTAAAAATCCTTCTGTTCAAAATGAGACCAGTGACAAATCTTACATGATATTTCAGATTCCTCATGGGAACACTTGAAAAGATTCAAAGAGTTAATATTCACATTTCATATTCACAGCTTAGGCGATAGAAATTTTTAACAGGAAAAAAGACACATGTTTAATTAAATGGAAAGTTCAAAGAGTAGGAGGCACTAAAATGTGCTTCAACTTCAATGACACTATTGGAAAATAATTATTTGAAAAACAGCTTATCTGTTGAAAGCTGGCAAACCACCAGGATCTTGATTGCTTTCAGCTATTTTATAACCACGTTAAGCAGATAAATTGAAGAAAGAGAAATGAGTTTCAGTCATACAATAAGATATTTCATCTTTTCAAAATGGAGTATCCTCTGTAATACAGTTCATTGTACCTTGTGTTAGAACAGGAATTTATGAGCAAACACTGGATTCCTGTCTTGAAACATTCATCGTGAGATTTGGACTCTTAACTCCTTATCATATTAGAATTTTAATCTTTTTCATTTTTTTCCCTCTTATGAGGACTATATGCACACTGTGGGCATGTGCACACACAAACACATGCACAGATGCCAGTAAAAAAAATTCTGTATTTAGTTTTTCATTGGTCAGTAGTAACATAGGACTACAATTTTTCTAAACAGCAGGAAATATAAATGTTAAAAAGGTAGTTTTGAAATATCTTCATCTTTTCTATCTTCTACATGGGGAAGGGAGCGAGATGCCACAAACTGTCCAGTTTATTATTCCAATCCAGTTTCATGCCTTTGAAACAAGGTTTGCAAGCCTAGAATTGTGTAGAGAACAGTCAGAAGAGTGGCTGGGGTAAGTCTCAGTAGAAAAAGGTGCTACCTGTAGTGAATTTGTGAATGAGATTTCACAGAAAAGCCGTTGTTCCCCAGCTCCAGTTGATTTGGGGGCACACAAGAATGTGAACTCAGTTGCCTTTCTTCTTCTTTTTTTGTAATCTAGATATTAATGCAAAATCCTTAAATGTTTGAAGACTGCAAAGAACAAATAAGACAGACATGTGGTCCACTTGACCTGAGTTCACTGCTTCTGCTTAAAAACAACTCAAGAAGTGGGCAAGTCTGCTTTTTTAAAAATTTATTTTTGAGAGAGAGAGAAAAAGATAGAATGTGAGTGGGGGAGGGGCAGACAGAGGTGGAGACAGAATCCAAAGCAGGCTCCAGACTGTCAACACAAAGCCCAACATGGGCCAAGACCTCCAAACCATAAGATCACAACCTGAGCTGAAGTCTGACACATAACCGACTAAGCCACCCATGTACCACAGGGTAGGCCTGCTATAAATTGAATCTCTTGATCTTTTATTTTAAGGTACTCTGAACTTCTTAAAATGAAAAAGTTTTATAAATCTTGCTTTGTTAATATAGCTAACCAAAGTGATTTCACATGAACTGTCTCATTAAAAGTGCTCTGTAAAATTTGACAGATGCAATACAAATAATAAAGTAAAATGAGAAAAGTAACAAATTAAAATGCTAATTATAGTACATTAAGGATAAATAGATGATGTAAATGACATAACTTATCCCCTAATTAGCAAATGAGGAAATTCTAGCCCCATATAGTGACATATTAATTGTTGTGTTTTAATAAGGGAATGATAATATATATTTTATGCACTAAGAAATGCAGAAGCTATGGTAACCAACAGAATCTCTTGATGACAAAAACTGCTACAGTTTTTCCTCCAACCTGCTAGCAAATCCACTCAAAAGACATAATTCAAAGAGTGTTTGCTCATTTATTTGTCTGCCAGATCAGTTTGAAACCTCTGTCTTTGGCTCTGCTGTAGGGAAGCTACATGACCTGAAATAATCAAACCACTGATTTATAATTTCCTAGAACTTTTACCCACTCCCAGGACTAATTTCACACCAAATGACAGAATTTATTATTAGCTGTTTCTGTGAATAAGAGAAATTTTTGGGAAATGAGCAGCAAGTGAAAATAAAATCTACCAATTTAGAACAAAAAGAATCCCTGATAATTGAGGAGATACTATTTCCAAAGTACCTATGACACAGTATATCTGGGGCACCAATGTAAGTGTCCCTTAAGTATAAGCTTGACTGTAGTCTTTAGAATGTTGTATCTAAGTAGTATATGCTCTTCATGTGTTTTCAAATACTATGCGCAAAGGATACAATTTTCACATTACAACAGAACTTTTAGTATAGTTTTTATTTTTCACACATATCTTCTTTGCACTATGTAACCAAGAGATTTCTACCATAATCTTTTAATGTTTAGGTAAAAACAAACAAACAAAAGACAGAGAGCCAGAGATCATGGACTCCTAGAGATAAAAACGGAACAAGCTTCCCAAACAGTGTACTCCGTTAACTTTCCATAACAACTGAGCGGTCTGTCCTTTGCAAGCATTTGTTCATTCTCCAAAGCCACATATAAAACATGACTTCTCAGGGCGCCTGGAAGGCTCAGTGGGTTAGGGGTCCGACTTTGGTTCAGGTCATGATCTCAAGGTTCGTGGGTTAGAGACCTGCATCAGGCTCTGTGCTGACAACTAGAGCAGAGCCTGGAGCCTGCTTCAGATTCTGTGTCTCCCTCTCTCTCTGACCATCCGCTGCTCTCTCTCTCTCTCTCTCTCT
>NW_027532406.1:10544418-10544927 GCF_008692635.1 Crocuta crocuta
TTTATTTATTAATTTACAAATAGTTTATTGTCAAGTTGGTTTCCATATAACACCAGTGCTTATCCCCGCAAGTGTCCTCCTCCATGCACAACTCTCCCATCTCCCCCCCACCCATCAGTCCTCAGTTTGTCCTCAGTATTCAAGAGTCTNATTGGGGTACATGTGCTCCTATGCATCAGCATTTCTCCAGCCCTTGGGTAAATTCCTAGCAGTGCTATTGCTGGGTCATGAGGGAATTCTATTGTTAACTTTCTGAGGAACCCCCACACTGTTTCACAGAGGGGCTGCACCAGTTTACATTCCCACCAACAGTGTAGTAGNGTCTGTTGGCCATCTTGATGTCTTCTTTAGAGAAGTGTCTATTCATATCTTCTGCCCATTTTTTTTCGCTGGGTTGTTTGTTTTTCGGGTGTGGAATTTGGTGAGTTCCTTATAGATTTTGGATATTAACCCTTTATCTGATATGTCATTTGCAACTATCTTTCCCCATTCCGTTGGTTGCCTATTAG
>NW_027532406.1:10545265-10584642 GCF_008692635.1 Crocuta crocuta
TCAATTCTATTCCATTGGTCTATGTGTCTGTTTTTGTGCCAATACCGTACTGTCTTGATGATGACAGCTTTGTAGTAGAGGCTAAAGTCTGGGATGGTGATACCTCCCGTTTTGGTTTTATTCTTTAGTATTAGTTTGGCTATTCGGAGTCTCTTGTGGTTCCATACAAATTTTAGTATAGTTTCTTCTACCTTTGATAAGTATGCTGGTGCAATTTTGATTGGAATTGCATTGAATGTGTAGATTGCTTTGGGTAGTAATGACATTTTAACTATATTTATTCTTCTGATCCATGAGCATGGAATGTTTTTCCACTTCTTTGTGTCTTCTTCAATTTCCTTCGTAAGTTTCTATAGTTTTCATTATACAGATCTCTTATATCCTTGGTTAGGTTTATTCCTAGATACATTATGTTTTTTTGTGCAATTGTGAATGGGATCAATTTCTTGATTTCTCTTTCTGTTGCTTCATTGTTGGTGTATAAAAATGCAACCGATTTCTGTACATTGATTTTGTACCCTGCAGCTTTGCTGAATTCTTGGATCAGTTCTAGTAGGCTTCTGGTAGAGTCTGTCGGGTTTTCTATGTAGAGTATTATGTCATCTGCGAAAAGTGAAAGTAAACTTACTTAAACATCATAAAAGCCATCTATGAGAAGCCCTCAGCTAACATCATCCTCAACGGGGAAAAACTGAGAGCTTTCCCCCTGATATCAGGAACACGACAGGGATGTCCACTCTCACCATTGTCGTTTAACATGGTGCTGGAAGTCCTAGCATCAGCCATCAACAAAAGGAAATCAAAGGCATCAAAATCGGCAAAGAAGAGGACTACACTTTAAAAAAATATGTTTTTAAATTTCTGAGAGAGAAAGAAACAGCGTTTCTCAAAATGGCAGATGGGGAAGCTCTACAAACCTCTTTTCCCACAGAAAAATTGAAAAGCAAGCAGAAACTATTTGACCAGCTTTGTCGGAACTCTGCAAAACAGTCAAAGGTTGACAGTGGCCAAGTGTTTACTGAATGAAAAAAAAGGCCACTTGACAATGGCAGGAGAGCTTTGGTTTATACTTAACCTTTTTGCAGACCCTCCCCCAGTGTAACAGAAGTCTGGACGCTGGTTAGAATGTAACCACTGTGGTAAAGTTTGACAACCCTTTAGAAAACTAAACATAACATTACCTCAGAAGCCGGCAATTCCACTAGTAAGTACATACTCAAAAGAATCAAAAGTAGGGTCTTGAATAGACACTTGTACAACAGAGTTCATTGCACCATTATTCACAATAGCCAAAATGTAGAAGCAACTCAAGTGTCCATCAACAAATGAGTAGATAAATAAAACGTGACAAGTGCATGCAATAGAATATCATTAAGTCATATAAAATAATGAAATTTGATACACATCGCACACAGCAGTTCTTAAAAATATCATGCTAAGAGAAAAGCCAGTCAAAAAGACAAATATTTATGTCTTCACTTCCATGAAAAACCTAAATTAGATGGGAGAAAATATAGAGAGTAAATAGGTTAAAGTTGAGCAGGGCTGGGTGAAAGTGGGGTTTGTGGACATACCGCTTCCCAGTGACAGAATTTCTGTTTGGGATTATGAAAAGGTTGTAGAAAATAGACAGTGGTGATGGTTGTCCATTTGGGAATGTAATTAAAGCCACTGAATTGTATACCTAAAAATGAATTGAATGGCAGAATAAAGTAAAATATATAAAGAAAATTAAAGTCTTAAATTATGTGTAAATAGAGTTCCTAAAATATGACAAGATTTTCAAAAGATAAATGAGAAAAGGACAAGAAAGGATTGCCAAGATGAAAGGCACAGAAAGCTGAAGGATTTTACAGATGAGACTGGCGAGGAGGCTTGTACTGGATTATGGGAATTTCTAAATCCAAGTGGGTTTTGCTGTATAGGGAGGGAAATAGTTGACAATTGAAAAGAGGGAATGATATGATCACACATGTAAGTTTTGATAAGTTGGAAGATCTTTTAGAAGAAGGGATTAGTTGGAAAATGCAAGCTCAGTAAGGAGATTCTAGAAAAAAAAAAATCATCGAGATGGAAACATTGGAGAAAGTGTAGGGGAGATATGAGAGAAATATTGGAGCTGATTGTGAAGCAAATGGACATAGTGTGGAGCAGACTTCATGTCCATAAGTGACAGATTATAATGCAGTTATTACAGGTATACAACCCAGGTAATACTTACATCAAAGTATAGACCCCAACGCTATATTGATTTGTCCAATGAGACATAAATTCTAAAACCTATTACTTGTTTTATCATGTCTCACTTCCTGTCTACGTATTAATCAGTAACATATTAACAGTGGTTTAAAAAAAAACAGAAAGTAGAAGAAAGTTAAGAACAAGTCTACTGGGAAGGAAAAATAAGTGTTATAACTAATCTTCGATAACAAGCTTCGGGGTTAAATAGAAATCTACATTGATCATTTATTGCACATCCCAAAGGACTTGAGTTTTTTAACTCCCTATTTTCACAGTAGGTCAGTGACACATAAAATTCTGTGCAGTATCCCACAACATAGGGCCAAAAAGAAAAAGAAGTACTCAGCGCCAACATTCTAGTTAAATCCCATGTTTACAGCATATTCATACTCCAAGTTGAAAATGCACGTAGGATAACTGGGCTATCTTTTGTCCTTCAACTACCCACCGATGACCATAATGGGAACAAAGACTACAGTTCATTGTAGGCTTGACTCAGTATGGCTCATCATTCAGTCAAATGCTGTGGGGTTAAGTGTAGTTCATTCACTCCAGCCACAGTGAGTCCCAGCTATTTATTTTACTATGCTGCACTCTAGTGTGGGCATCTGGCCTGAATTTAGAATACAAGTTGATTTGCAATTCTGATTTCCTACCAAAATATTCGTCCTACTCCTATGTAAAAGTAGACAGGTCCATTAATGGTAAAACAGTTATTTTCCCAAATGAGCAAAGATACCAAACACTAAAACCTAAAGAATTTATTTTATATGGCTTTATAGTTTCATGCAGTAAAAATCATTAAACACACACACGTAAATACATGCATAGAAACATATATACACACATCTGATCATATTCTATTAATGTGTCCTCATTAAAAGATTCTTGAGAAAAGTGTGATTTTTTAAAAAGAATGTACTGGTAAGATTATGGTTCTTATTATTTCTTTCCTTTCCACATGAGCTTTTCTATTTGCCTAGAAACAGATTTCATGGGTAAACAAAATTTCTCGGGGAAAAAATTGACTGGATCTTTTCTCTGAACTGTAATATGCCTTGTTCTGGCTTCTTTCTCCTTATCCATGGTTCCAGCAGCAAAATCTTTGGCCATGTATACAATCCAACTTCATTTTGATGGCAGTGCAAGTTAATACTGATGAAATAACTTCCTCTCATTCAGATTGAACAGAGCATAAATACAGGGTGACAGAAATGATATTACTACAAATTCTACAGATATTAAAATGTAAATATTTCAAATGAATGTATGCTAATAAATTTGGCAGCTCAGATGAAATGTACAAATTCCTTTAAAGTTGCAAACTATTGAAGTTCGTTGAAGAAAAAAAAGATAACCTGATTAGTCCAATATCTATTAAATAAATTGTATTTGTACTTTAAAAACTTTCCCACAAAGAAAAGACTAAGTTCTGATGGCTTTAGTGAAGAATTCTACCCAGTTGTGGAAGTTATGGAGGAAATAATAAAAACACTTCCAGATAACTAAAAAGCAAAAGAATACTTCCCAAGTCATTCTATGAGGTTAGTATTATTAACCTGATACCAAAAACAGGTAAAGATATTATAAGAAGGTAAAACTGTAGAACAATATCCTACAAAAAACAGGACACAAAAATTCCCAACAAAATTTTAGTAAATCAAATTGAACAATATATGAGTAAGAAAATATATTATGGCCAAATATGATATAAAACAAGAATGGAAGGTTGATTTAGCATTTACATTGATGTAAACATACCATGTGAAAAAGCAACTATAAGCAAATAATTATTGAGATCTAGAATACATAAAAACTATTAAAATCAAATGGAAAAGGAAAGCAATCCATTAGATAAGTGACTTAAAAATAAGAATATGCTTTTCATAGAGGAAAGAGGAATAGCTATTAAACAAATGAACAGAAATTCAAGCTGCAGAATTCAGAAAACAATACAATTAAACCAAAAATATATTATTTTAGACCTACCAGATTTTCAGAATAAAAAATCTAAAAGATACTTTTATTATTCAGAAATGAATACATTGAATTGAGTTGTAATATCAACCCTAATGTATTTCAAAACTATATTGAGCAAAAAAATAATTTTCAGATAATATTTAGATAAAGTTTAAGAATGTAGAATAAATCATATAGTTTATTATGCACATTACCTATATAGTAAACTAGATATATGAAAGAAAATATTAGGAAAAGAAAGGATATTTTAAAGCTAAAAATTCAATATTGGTAATCTCCATGAGGGAAAAAAGAACACACAGAGTTTCCATTATCCTGTGATGTTCTATTTCTTCAGAGCAATGAAGGGAACTCAAGTGTTTATTGTGTATCCTTTCTTCCTTTGAGAAATTACTTTGATATTAAAAATATAGGCCCTACTGTTAACTGTGTGTATATATATACATATTTATATACACACACATACCTATATACATAAATAAATATATATACATGTATGTACAAACACACACAAAATATCAACATTTATCCTTTACTGGTTCAAGAATTGATGGACTTCAAGAATTACTGTCTCTAAGAAAAACTTTATTTTAAAATTTAGGCTTGGATGTCAAAAACACCATCAACAACAACAACCCTCATGCACATAAGTGAGTTCTTTTGCACTTGATTTACACAGAAGCTGATACTTCTCAGGGGGGTTACCAAAAAAGTAAAGATATGCCTTAAGGATATGCTGTTTCATCCTAAGTCAAAAATCCTAATTATTAAAAGAGTTTGATCATCTGCAAGTTTAACTTCCAATCTCTAAACCTTAATTGTAAGATATAGAGAGCAATCCCTGCATTTCTAGATATCACATTACTGGGTGTTATTTTCCCGTCTGAAAGAGTTACCTTGACAACCAGATCACTGACTCACATTCACCACCCTGATTTATTCCCAACCTCAGTGTCACTCCAGAAATTGTTTTGCCTACAATACTGAAGATTACTCTTTAATTAAAATTGTAACCCTTCACCCCTTTCCAATTGTCTTAAGAGCATTCCCTTTATAATAACCAATTTATAATAAAACACTATTAAAATATTTGCAAAATTATTTGATGGAGTTATGTCCCCAAATGTGTTTTAAAAATTAAATACTAGTGGAACTAGTATCTTGATCTTACCCTACAGTACATCTAGTATATTAATTTGCAACCAAATAACTTTGTCTCTGTTGACTGACTATGATAACATGCACAAATTTAAAACATTAGCTAAAAATTTTGAAATAATTCCCTATTATATGTAAAAAATAATCCTCATTACTTATAATAAATACACATGATTTTTTTCTGAGCCAGCTTTGCAAACTCCCTATTTCTTAGACATGTACAACTGTTGAAAGAAAAATAAAAATAAGTTACATTATTCAAGTATGTATGGTAAAAATGCCAACAGTTTTTACAGAAAACACATTCAAATAATCACAGCCAGAGGGAATAAAATGATTTACTGTTTCTTGAATGTATTTGCAGAATCATTTTTTAAAAAGAGTTTTAATCTGTAAAGCAAGTATTCCAGAGTCTGAACATTAGACTGGATCTAAACAGAGAAATCATCTTGTATGAATATTACATTGTGGAGCACAAGTAACTTTCATCTGCTTCCTTGAAATTACTGTCTAAAATCCATTTGTAACTATCACCATGTATAAGCAAGAGGTTCTGCTGCCCCAATTACAACTTTTCTTAACATTAGTAGAAATGGCATGGCTTTGCCAAAAAATAACATCACTGTACTTGTGCAAATTAGTTTCTGTTTTCTGAATGATGTTATTTTCTTTTCCAAACTATTTTAGAGAAGCAGAATCTAGTAGAATCTATTACTGGTGATTATGTTTTTTAAAAAATGAAAAAACCTGGAATTTGTCAGAATAAAGAGAAAAATTCTTTCATTTCTAGTCCTCATTTGGTTTTATTTTGCACACAACGGAAGACATTGCTTCTTGAGCAGCTGATCTTTAAAAGAATACCTTTTTCTGAATCCTAAAAATAACTACCTACATAAACATGAAGAACTAAGTGCAGCAGGTTATTAGAAAGGACTTTTTCCATGATCCATTTCATCTCTTTGGAGGACAAAATCATGCTCTAGTTTAAAAGTCTAAAATTGTTATTTTACACATTAGAAAACACAGAGTGGTATTGTTTGGGGGTAATAGGAGAATCAATTTTATAACTAATTGGGTTAATGTTAGAAATACCAAAAAACATTCTGATACAAGATAAGCTGTTTTATGATTCATTAGTGTTTACAGGTGAAATGTGTTGAGTGAAGTAAAATTGAATTAATATGAAGATTATCATGGAGTGGGTTAGCTTGTCAAGAAGTCATTCCCTGGGGTGCCTGGGTGGCTCAGTCAGTTAAGCGTCCAACTTCGGCTCAGGTCATGATCTCATAGTTTGTGGGTTTGAGCCCCGAGTTGGGCTCTGTGCTAACAGCTAGCTCAGAGCCTGGAGCCTGCTTCAGATTCTGTATCTTCCTCTCTCTCTGACCCTCCTCTGTTCATGCTCTCTCTCTCTCTGTCTCTCAGAAACAAAAATAAAACATTAAAAAAAAAAAGTCATTCCCTAACAGATGAGAACAAGGGGGAGATTCTATTTTAAAGCACAAATTCTTCTCAATTCACTAGGACTCTCAAAATAGTTCTGTGGTCAGCACTGGTTCTGTTGTTTGTCAATTTCCATAACGCTTGTTTCCCCCCCAAAATCTATGCACAAAAATAACATATGTCAACCAGGATAGAGAAGAGTACTGTTTTCTATTTTAGAATCACCACAATTATGAAGTTATCCAGAAAAAAAAATGCTGGAAATATAAAAAGCAAATGTTTCCAAAGCTACATTTTATGTGCTTTATATAATCTGGTCCCTACTAGGACAGCAAACTAAAGGAAAATATACAAGAGCTGAGACAATCAGAGAAAAGTAATATCTAAAGGTGTTCTAATAGGAATAAAACATAAACTTTGGAGGGGAAGCCTAAAAGACCCATAAAAGCTTTATTTGTGAAAGAGAAAGCTTCAAAGCTACAACACTAAAATAGTGAATATAACACTATGTATTAAGCACTGGGTTAAGTTCCTTCACCTATACTCTTTATATAATCCTCAAAATAACCATGAATAATATAATGTATTATATAAAGCTTTGAGAAAAAGAAGTGACTTATTCAAGTTATTTTAGTTACTGAAGGGCAGAATCTCAAGTCCATTCAGGTCTTATAACACCAAATTGAACAAAATATAAGTATCCTATGGTTAAATAGAAAAATATGAGTTGATTAATACTAATAAAACTGTTAGGTTAAATGTATCAGCCCCATGTAGGTAAAAGACAAGCAATTAAGGAGACAAATATTCTGCTGTGGGAATTATTAAGAAGTAGCTTTCATTTCTCTTCTTTCAGAAATATTGATTGGTAAAATTAAGAAAAGAGAAAAAACAAGTAAGAAAAAATAGAATTAGAAGTTAAAAGCAGATGACAGGAAGAATCTTGTTCTATTCTCCCATTTCTTCATTTAGGTATTCATTCAACAAATGCTTTCTAGTGATAGGTAGTAGTTTAGATAGAGTTGATCATAAGGACAAAGTATTGTATGGAAGGTAATAAGGAATCAGGGTTTATTAGTAGCAATAAAACTAAAAAACTCAATGAATCAGATAAAACCATGTAAGTCAGCAAAATATTAGAAGGCAAAATAAATAACCAACTAATAAATAAACTATAAGGAAACTAAAGCACACTTATCTTCTGATTATTATTTTTAGTGATAACCAAATATTACTTTCTAAGTTCAACCAAAGAGAGCAGGGAGTATAGCTGAATTCAAATGTTCAAGTACCTTTCTTGTTTACTCTGACCCCAGATTTCCTTCTGTAATCAGAACAAATTAAAGAAAAAATATATCAGATACAAATAAATTAGTTAATTAGTATTCAGTCATGCAATTTTAGTACAAATGGTGCCAACTCTAGGGACAATAGTTGAATGGTAGACAGAGATATGATCCCAAGAGAGTTGGACTTGAGTTTTGCATTCACATTTCCTGAACAGCCCATCTGAAGCCATTGCTCCATAAACAGAAATTCAAGACAAAGCTGAGTAGGTGAGTCAACACACATAAGACCCTAGGTCCTGTACTTGTGGAAATAAGTTTTGTTGGAGAGGAAAGTAAATAATGGGATAAACAAGCAAATTAGTATACGATGAAAAATATAGAAACATCTTGCAAGACCTTGCAATAGAGGATTATAGAGATGAGGTAGGAGGAAAGGACCTACTTAGATGAGTTGATCATAAGGCCTATTTGAAGAGATTACATTTAGTCAAGAATTATGAAAAGGAGGCAGAGCCATTTAAGAACTCCAGGCAAAGCATATTGAACACATGGATAAACAAGGCATGAAAAAGCTTTAGGTGGGAAGAAGTTTGGGATGTTCTTGAAGTTGGGAATGTTTCTGTGTGACTACAGGTTAGAGAGACTGGAGATACTGTGTGAAAGGTAAGGAATGTTCAGGATATACAGACCTTTGTAATAGAGAAAACTGAAGACTGATGATCAAGTGACTGGCCGAAAATCTAATTAGGTAAAAAATAAACTATGATATAGGTGTCCTAAGAGCTATTTATTTCCTATATTTCATAAGTTCTAATAGGTTATAAAACTCAAAAATATATTTAGAAAGAGAAGAGAAACTATTCAAGGGCTTACCTTTTCCTATTTATGGTGATAATCAAATGATCCACATCGAAGTCATAACACAATTAAACTGTGGTTCTACCATGACCACTCTTTACCATTCCAGTAACTCAAGTGCACTAATGTTAGAGTCATTCTATTTTCTCAATATCAATGTTCTTTAATTACAAACACAATGTTCAAAATAAAACGAAAATGTGTATGCTTTGATGTTAGCAACCAAGAACACAATTTCAGGCTGGCAGGAAGCACTAGAAAAAGACCCATGTTTTTCCAGAATTTATCCCTTAATCAGCTGACTTACATGGCAGCTTAAAAGCCCTGTGGGGGGCTGGGGGTAGAAAACTGAACTGTCTGCATTTGGTAATTATAGTCTACTCTCACAAGCAGAGAAAACACCCAGTTAACATCAGTTTTCAGTGTCCACAGGGAAAAACCTCAACAGGAAGAAAGAAACTGATAGACTGAAGTTCACAGAAGGTTGAACGAATCTTTAAATTCTAAGTACAATTTGATGGTTGGTTCTTGAACATCTCACATTTCTACTGGCTACTAAAGCTTCGGAAGTTCGACATATGCATTTCATGTACATGTGTAATGCAGTTTACCGCTTTTAAGATGCTGGAACTCCCAGTGATTGTATTTTTATGTTTAGCTCTTGCTAAGGATATCTTTGGGGATATAGAATTCTCTACTTCTTAGTAGGAGAATGATAAGGCCTGAATTGATTTGAGGTTCTGCGCCTCAGTAACTAAACAACTTTGTCTAAGCCATTTTTCTTCTCTTGTGTTCAATTCTGTTATTTGTAAAAGAGTATATCAATCTCTTTAATTAAGAGATACTTTGAGAATTAAACAAAAGAGCACAGGGGAAGAAATCTAATTCTTAACCACTGCAGCTGATCTCAGAAAGGCCTTACTATTGTTACTCTGTCCCTCAGGTTGATGTTTGGCTGGCTGCTAATGAAACAGAACAGCACCAACCCTAGAAATCTCATGTCCAACAATTTCTTTACTATGATTTTCTGGACATTCTTGCCTAAACCTTGATACTTCAGTGCTTCTTTTGTACTCCAAGTAATTTATTTTATCAAAATAGCTATGAGAGAAAACAATTTGTATATGGTACGTGGTAAGATTGAAGAATGGACACTACTGTTCATTTTCATTAAAATAAATTAGCACCAGAATAAACCAGTACCATATGATTTCACAAAATTGATAGTCTTCAGATAAGAGAGATGGGGGGAGTAGTCAAATTACTTTAAATGTAAAATGGTTCCAGAAGGCAACAATTTTTGTTTCTTTAACACTATGTAACAGAAAACATTATTTTTAAATGTTCATTTATTTTTGAGAAAGAGAATGAGACAGAGTGCAAGCAGATAAGGGGAAGAGAGAGAGTGAGACACAGAATCTAAAGCAGGCTCCGCTCTGAGCTGTCAGCTTACAGTCTGATGCAGGACTCAAACTCACAAACCATGAGATCATGAACCATGAGATCATGACATGAGCTGAAGTCAGATACTTAACCAACTGAACCACACAGGTCCCCAAACATTATTTTTAAAGTACAATTTTGGTTTAAATTGCTATCATTTTAATTACTGGAGAGGCTGAAGATATTTTCATGTGTTTTATAATTTGCATTTATCTTTAAATGTATGTCCATATCCTTTGCTTATTTTTTCTGTTTAGGTAATTTTAGTTTTCCTTATTTATAAGACAGTTTCTATGATAGATAGCAAATATACAAAAGGATGAAAACAAAAACAAAATTAGTAATTTTACGGCACCTGGGTGGCTCAATCGGTAAGCGTTCAACTTTAGCTCAGGTCATGATCTCACTGCTTGTGAGTTCGAGACCCACATCAGACTCTGTGCTAACAGCTCAGAGCCTGGAGCCTACTTCAGATTCTGTGTCTCCCTCCCTCTCTGTCCCTCCTTGACTCGTACACTGTCTCTCTCTTTCAAGAATAAATAAACATTAAAACATTTTTTTATTCGGTAATTTTACAACTCAGTGATTTATTAGCATTTTGGGTATATTTCCTTCAAATGTTTTAGCCTCTATTATAGGGTTAATTTTAACCCAATATATTATTTTAAAAATTCCATATTATCAACAATTCTTGAAATCATAATTTTTATGTTGTATAGATGTAATAATAGTGGATATAATTCTTACTATTATAGGCACTGTTCTAAGAATTAGTTCTAAGAATTATCATTTCATTGATTTCTGTGTTACTTTATGTTTTATTTTTTTCTCCACATTTTACTGAATAAACAGAGGGGTTTTGGGGGGATTAATATTTATTTATTATTGAGAAACAGAGAGAAACAGAGCATGAGCATGGGAGCAGCAGAGAGAGGGGGAGACACAGTATCTGAAGCAGGCTCCAGGCTCTGAGGTGTCAGCACAGAGCCTAATGCAGGGCTCAAACCCACGGAGTAGTGAGATCATGACCTGAGCAGAGGTGAACTGAGCCACCCAGGTGCCCCTATACAGAGTTATTTTTAAGATTTCATATAGTCAGGATCAAGAAGATGTGGTTTATCTATACCATGGAATACTACATGGCAATGAGAAACAATGCAATCTGGCCACGNTTTCATATAGTCAGTTATACCAATATTTTCTTTCGTAGTTTCATCTTTTGGAATCTTGCTTAGGGTAGTATTATTACTCCATGATTATGCAAAGGTGATTCATATTTCCTTTTTAAATGGAATATGAGCCTTCATGTTTCAGTGATTTTTGAGTGGAAGGGTGAAGTCATGGGATCCGTGAGAATCTGTGGGAGTTGTCAGAAAAATGAACACAAGCATGTGAACACAACATTTTGTATGCAATTTCAAAAGATTTGTAGCTCTCCCAAAGTCCATTAACAAACTACATACAAATCCATTTAAAAATTTAAAAAAAGTCTTGTTTTCGCATATATATATATACATATATATGCGAATATATATGTATATATATAAAGAATAAAATAGTTTTATAACCCAGGCTTGATATGCACTCATTAATAGTTTCTTGGTTTGTTTTGTTTTATTATTTCAATGAAGGATGTAAGAAGGATGTAGAGTGCTTTATGTATGGTGTTTTGTATTATAGAGAAGAAATCTGGTATGATAGAATAGGCAGGAGTCAGAAAGTCCAAATCATCCATTATGATACTAGCTGAGTGAGTTAGGAAAATTCCTTTAATTTCCCCTTGTGTCCAAATACAAATCTGTAAAGTGTGTGTGTGTGTGTGTGTGTGTGTGTGTGTGTGTTTGCTGTGTGTGTTTATATGCATGAGTGTATTTGATTGAGAGATTGAAAAGTAAAATTAACAATTTCTAAAATCTTTACAATTTCTAAAAACATATAAACCTGAAGTTGTGCCATTTTATACAATTCTATTTTCATTATCTTTTTACCAAGGCAAATTTTTCATACACTGCAAAGCACAAATTTTACTATAAAATTTGATAAGCTTTGGTTAAAGTATAAAGACATACAGTAGTCAAGTCAACATCACAGTCAAGATCTAAAACATTTCCATCACCCAGAAAGCTCCTGACTCCTTCCAATCATACTTCTCATATGCAACCATTGATTTGATTTTTATCACCAGAGATCAATTTTACTTTTTCTGAATTTCATATAAATGAAATCAAACAGCATGTATTCTGTGACTTCTGTCATTGTTCATGACTTTAGTGAGCAGAAGTATTTATTTTTTATGAAGTCCAGTTTGTAATTGATAGTTTCTGTTATGGCTACTGCTTTTTGCTTCCTTGCTAAGAAATCATTGCCTGTGTGATTCATTAAGATATCCTTTTACATTTTATTCAGATTCTTTATAGATTTATTTTTTTCTGATGAAAGATGATCCATTTTAAATGAGTTCTTATGTATCATGTGAGGTAAATGTTGAGTTTTATTTTTCCCCCGTATATTTATCCCATTTGTCCTGTACCATTTGTTGAAAATACTTTCTTTCTCCTTCAAACTTCAATTTAATCATTGTCAAAAATCAATTGACAGTTTATATGAGGGTCTATTTCTACACTCTCTATCCTGTCCATGATTCTATTTTCTTACATGAACCACCCTGGCTAGGTTATATTTCAGCTTTGTTTTTAATTCAGGTAGGATACATGTATGTTCTCCAACTTTGTTCTTTCAATGATTATCTTATTTCTAAAATTTTTATATATGATTTTTTGTTATCTACCCAAAAAATGTTGGTTAAAATATTGATTGGTTTTATTCTCAATAGAATAATCAATTTGGAGAGAGTTGAAAACATGGCAACATTAAGTCTACCAACTCATGAAAATGTATATATATATATATCTCCATTTAGGTCATACTTAATTTTTCTCAGCCAACATTTTGGTATTATGCATGTAGCACTTTGTTAATTTTATTATTTATTTTTTGTTTTTGATATTTATAAAGATACTATTACATTTTTATTTGCTAGTATATAAAACATTATTATGTATCTGGTATTCTCTGCTCTTGCTGATTTCATTATTAGTTTTAAAATATTTTATAGATTCCTTAGGACTTTTTACATATATAACTATATCATCTACAAATAATGACTTCTGAAATCTTTATGCCATTCTTTTCTTTTCCTTGTCTCATTATTCTGGATTATTACTAGAAACTCTAGAAAAATAATGAATAAAAGTAGTAATTTAATCTTTCAGTATTAACATGATGTGATATTTGCACATACCTTTTGAGGAAGTTCTCTTCTATTCCTATTTTGTTGAAATGTATATAATGAATTGAGGTTGGTATTGTTTTTTACACCTCTTGAGATGTCCCAAATTCTTTTTCCTTTATTCTCTAAATGTGTCCAATTGCATTAAATATTTTCTAGCAATTAATTAACCATGAATTTTTGAGATAGATTACACTAGAACATGATATATTTTCCTATGTGTTGCTTTAATATTTTTTTGTTGACAATAGTTGCCACTATGTACCTGTATGTTTTTCTAATTAAGTATTGGTGTCAAGGTTTTGATATTAATTTTATGGTAGTCTGATGGAATGTGTTGAGAAATGTTCTCTCCTTTGTTTTCTGAAAAAGTTGTACCATTTTGGTATTATTTCATCACTAAATGCTTAATAGAATTTGTGGGTAAACCATTTGGGAAAATTTTCATTACTTCAGTAACAGAATATTCAGCTTTTCTGTTTCTTCTTGTTACACTTTTAATCTTTTTTAAAGTATTTTTTCTGTTTTACGTAAAAGTTGTCAAATATATTGGCATAACTTTCTATGATATAATATATAGTGTTCCACGAAGAGATAGAAAATCTGAACAGACCCATAACTAGTGAAGAAATTGAATCAGTTATCAAACATCTCCCAAAAAATAAGACCCCTGGCTAGATGGCTTCCCTGGAGAATTCTATCAGACATTTAAAACAGAATTAATACCCATTCTTCTCAAGCTATTCCAAAAACCGAAATCAAAAGAAAATTTCCAGACTCATTCTACAAAGCCAGCATCACTTTGATTCCCAAGCCAGACAGAGACCCAACAAAAAAATAAAACGACAGGCCAATATCCTTGATGAATACAGACGCAAAAACCCTCAACAAGATACTTGCAAGTCGAATCCAGCAGCACATAAAAGGAATTATCAACCATGATTAAGTGGGATTCATTCCTGGGTTACAGGGCTGGTTCAATATTCACAAATCAATCGATGTGATACATTAGATTAACAAAAGAAAAGATAAAAACCATATGACCCTGTCGATAGATGCAGAAAAAGCATTTGACAAAATAGAGCATCCCTTCTTAATAAAGACCCTCGAGAAAGTCGGGATAGAGGAACTTACTTAAACATCATAAAAGCCATCTATGAGGAGACCTCAGCTAACATCATCCTCAATGAGGAAAAATTGAGAGCTTTCCCCCTGAGATCAGGAACACGACAGGGATGTCCACTCTCACCACTGTTGTTTAACATAGTGTGGAAGTCCTAGCATCAGCAATCAGAAAACAAAAGGAAATAAAAGGCATCAGAATTGGAAAAGAAGAAGTCAAACTCTCACATTTCGCAGATGACATGATAGTCTACATAGAAAACTCGACAGACTCCAGCAGAAGCCTACTAGAACTGATTCATGAATTCAGCAAAGTTGCAGGGTACAAAATCAACATACAGAAATTGGTTGCATTTTTATACACCAATAATGAAGCAACAGAAAGAGATCAAGAAACTGATCCCATTCACAATTGCACACACACACACACACACATAAACACCATAAAATACCTGGGAATAAACCTAACCAAAGATATAAGAGAGCTGTATGATGAAAACTTATGAAAGAAATTGAAGAAGACACAAAGGAATGGAAAAACATTCCATGCTCATGGATTGGAAGAACAAATATTGTTAAAATGTCAATTCTACCCAAAGCAATCTAGACATTGAATGAAATCCCAGTCAAAATTGCACCAACATTCTTCTCAAAACTAGAATGAACTATCCTAAAATTTGTATGGAACCACAAAAGACCCCGAAGAGCCAAAGTAATATTGAAAAAGAAAACCAAAACAGGAGGCATCACCATCTCAGACTTTTGCCTCTACTACAAAGCTGTAATTATCAAGACACTATGGTATTGGCACAGAAACAGACACATAGGCCAATGGAATAGAATAGAGAACTCAGAATTGGACCCAAAAGTATACAGCCAACTGATCTTTGACAAAGCAGGAAAGAATATCCAATGGAAAAAAGACAGTCTCTTTAACAGATGGTGTTGGGAGAACTGGACAGCAACATGCAGAAGAATGAAACTAGATCATTTTCTCACACCATGCACCAAAATAAACTCAAAATGGATAAAGGACCTGAATGTGAGACAGGAAACCATCAAAACCCTAGAGGAGAAAGCAGGAAACAACCTCCTTGACTTCCACCGCAGCAATTTCTTACTTGACACATCCCCAAAGGAAAGGGAATCAAGAGCAAATATGAACTATTGGGACCTCATCAAGATAAAAAGCTTCTGCAAGGCAAAGGAAACAATCAATAAAACCAATAGGCAACTGATGGAATGGGAAAAGATAGTTGCAAATGACATATCAGATAAAGGGCTAGTATCCAAAATCTATAAGGAACTCACCAAACTACACACCCGAAAAACAAATAATCCAATGAAGAAATGGGCAGAAGACATGAACAGACACTTCTCCAAAGAGGACATCCAGATGGCCAACAGATACATGAAATAATGCTCAGCATCCCTCCTCATCAGGGAAATACAAATCAAAACCACACTGAGATACCACCTCACACCAGTCAGAGTGGCTAAATTGAACAAATCAGGAGACATTAGCTGCTGACAAGGATGTGCAGAAACGGGCACCCTCCTACACTGCTGGTGGGAATGTAAACTGGTGCAGCCCCTCTGGAAAACAGTGTGGAGGTTCCTCAAAAAATTAACAATAGAACTCCCCTATGACCCAGCAATAGCACTGTTAGGAATTTACCAAAGGGATACAGGAGTGCTGACGCATAGGGCACATGTACCCCAATGTTCATAGCAGCACTCTCAACAGAAGTCAAAACATGAAAAGAGCCTAAGTGTTTATCAACTGTTGAATGGATCAAGAAGACGTGGTTTATCTATACGATGGAATACTACATGGCAATGAGAAAGAATGAAATCTGGCCATGTGTAGCAACATGGATGGAACTTGAGGGTGTTATGCTGAGAGAAATAAGTCAGGCAGAGAAGGACACATACCACATGTTTGTAAGTATAGGTGCTTTTGGAGGAACTTAACGAAGGACCATGTGGGAGAAGAAGGGGAAAAATAGTTGGGGAGAGGGAGGGAGGTTCAAACCATGAGAGACTCTTGAATACTGAGAACAAACTGAGGGTTGATGGGGGAGGAGAGAAAAAGGGCGATGATGGGCATGGAGGAGGGCACTTGTTGGCATGAGCACTGGGTGTTATTTGGAAACCAATTTGACAATAAACTATTTTAGAAAAATAAAAGATTAATGTGCTTTCAGAACCTTATTTTATGTGTGTTATGACTTAATTAAGAAAACCTTAAAATAAAAAAAGATTAGTGTCCATTAAAGCTGTTGGCATATTATAGTTTAATGTCTACAATACTGTCCAAAATAACTTATCAATGTATACTTAATCAATATTTTACTATTTTATATAGAATTAAGGAATTTACAACACTAAGACTCCATTTCCCTTCTCTCCTTTTCTTGTGCTATTGTTTTAAAATAGTTTATTTTTACAGGTGTAATCACTTGTACAAATAAACTATTTTAAAGTACAATTTAGGGGCGCCTGGGTCGCTCAGTCAGTTAAGCGTCCGACGTCAGCTCAGGTCATGATCTCACCGTTCGTTGAGTTCAAGCCCTGTGTCAGGCTGAGAGCTAGCTCAGAGCCTGGAGCCTGTTTCGGATTCTGTGTCTCCCTCTCTCTCTGATCCTCTCCTGCTCGTGCTGTCTCTTTCTCTCTCAGAAATAAATTAAAACATTAAAAAAAATTTAATACAATTTATGTTTAATTTTTATTTAAATTCCAGTTAATACATATTGTTATTTTTAATATAAACAGTCTCTTTTTAAATGAATTAAGAGAAGAAGCAATGGTTTTAAATATTTACCTAGGGGCGACTGGGTGGCTCAGTCACTTAAGCATCTAAATCTTGATTTTGGCTCACGTCATGATCTCCCAGTCATGAGACTGAGCCCCAGGGGCAGAGACAGAGACAGAGAGAGAATCTAAAGCAAACTCCACACACAGTGGAGCGCCTGGGACGCTGGGGCGCCTGGGTGGCTCAGTCAGTTAAGCATCCATCTTAGGCTCAGGTCATGATCTCACTGTCTTGTGGATTCCAGCCTCGCGTCAGGCTCTGTGCTGACAGCTCAGAGCCTGGAGCCTGCTTTGAATTCTGTGTCTCCCTCCATATCTCTCTCTCTCTCTCTCAAAAGTAAATAAACATTGAAACAATTTTTTTTATTTTTTTAATGTTTTTTTTTTCTTTTATTTATATCTAGGATAGAGAGAAACAGCGTGAGCAGGGGAGGGTCAGAGAGAGAGGGAGTCACAGACTGAAACAGGCTCCAGGCTCTGAGCTGGCAATCAGCACAGATCCCGACGGGGGGCTCGAATCCACGAACCGCGAGATCATGACCTAAGCGAAAGTCGGACGCTTAACCGACTAAGCCACCCAGGCGCCCCTGAAACAATTTTTAAAAAGACTCTCTCTCTGCCTCTCCCCCACTATCTCAAATATGTATATATATACACAAACATACACACACACATTTTTACCCTTCAAAGCATCACTTCTCCACTTCTCATGATTTTCATTTCATCCTACAGTCCTAGAGCACTAGAGCATTTTCTCTCAGCCCAAAATTTTCCATTAGTTGTTTTTCCATTCTTTTTTCCTCTATTTTCCTTTTTTTTTTTTTTTTTGGTACAGCAGTCCCTGAAAACAAATTTTCTCAACAAAATTTATCTTTTATTTATGTGTAACTATAAGTATTTTGCCTTTATTTTTGGAGTACTTTTTAACTGGCCATACACACCTGATTTGGAGTGTTTGCTTTTTAAATTAATGTCAGAGATGTCTTATCTCTGGCCTCCATTGTTTTTTATGTACATTTGTTTTGATAGTATGCTTGATTATTTTTGAAATGTATTTTTATTGAATATGGAAATCTAGATTCAAAAGTGTAGTAACAAACTACCAAAAATGTAGTGAGTTAAGACAATACAAATTTATTATCTTACAGTTTTCTTTTTTTTTTTTTTTANAGTCCTCTAAGTCCGAAGTCTGAAATAGATCACACAGGGCTAAAGTTAAAGGGTTGGGAAAACTGTGCTCTCTTCTGCAACCCTGGAAAAGAACCTGTTTCCTTCAACTTTCTAGTCTCTAAAGCCCACCTGCATTACTTGATTCTAAAGCCCACCTGCATTATTCCATGTTCAAAGCCAGCAATGGCAGATGGATTTCTTCTCATAGCTCTTCTTTCAATCTGACTTTCTCTTCCACCTCCTTCGCCCCCTTCTAAAGACTTTACCATTACATAAGGCCCACCTGAGTAATCCAAGGTATATCTCCCTATTTTAAGGTGAGTTGATTACCAATCTTAATTCTATTGTTACCTCCATTCCTTTGCCATAGAACCTAACTTTCAGGTTATGGAGATTAGGACATAGATATAATTGGGGATCATTATTTTACCTACTACAATATGTAATTTATCTGTGGTCTACTGTTGTTTAATTGCATCAGTCTGAGTAAAGCACAGAAAACTTACCCCATATGCCTGTGCTTTCTCCCATTTATAGTAAAAGTACACTAAATATTCTTTCTGTACACATTTGGTTTGCATGGTCTCTTTTTCCTAGACCAAATAAAGTCCTAACTAAAAGTACATGCATGCAAGCATACATACATACATAGAGAAATAAATAAGAAATTTCATCAGCATTGTTTAAACAAATATCAAGGTTGCTTTCCAAAATACTTACCCACTGAGGCTAGGCTATATTAAGTGCCAGAGAACAGGAATGGGAAGGACAAGAAAGGAGAGTGGCAAAGCTATAATTAAAGGATACAAAGTAATTGACAATCTGGACAAAGGAAGACATTAAAAACACTCCTTTAGCAGGGCAGATTCTTTAGATCCTAAAATTTGGTAAGCCTAAAAGGAAGTCCTCAGCATTTGTAAGTGATCAAAGATATGAAAACATCTTATTTTTCTTACACTCATAGTCCCTCTTTTTTTGGAGCCAGAAGCTAGTGGAGTGCTCAGCCCAAAAGACTTTGCTAAATTTGCTAAATATACCAGATATGACCTTTCATTTAAAAGAATCTAATATAATGAGTGAATTTAATCAAATACTGTTTTTTTTTTCTTTCTTTCTTCTTCCTTCAAAATATATACCTGGTCATTTTTCACACTTAACTGCATATTAAGGTGTAAAATGTGTAAATTAACAATATCACCCTTTTTCATAGAACATGTCAGAATAGTAAATAGCCACCTAATGTAATCGAAAGTGCACAGAATTAGTGGTTGGAAAACCAAGATTCTATCTTGGAAAACATTTTGTACAAAAACTAGCAGAAACATTTTTTTTTCTTTTTTTTAGGAGAGAGAGCATGAGCTGGGGAGGAGGGCAGATCAGGGAGGGAGAGAGAGAGAGAGAACCCTATCAGCACAGATCCCAACATGGGACTCAACCCCATAACCCTGGGATCATGATCTGAGCTGAAATCAAAAGTTAGATGTTCAACCAACAGCCACCCAGGCACCCCTGAAACATTTTTTAAAATATTTTATTTATTTCTGAGAGAGAGAGAGAGAGACAGCGTGAGCAGGGGAGGGTCAGAGAGAGAGGGAGACACAAAATCCGAAGCAGGCTCCAGTCTCTGAGCTGTCAGCACAGAGCCCAAACCCATGAACCGTGAGATCATGATCTGAACCAAAGTCGGACGCTTAACCGACTGAGCCACCCAGGCGCCCCCCCCTGAAACATTTCTAAAAAGTAAGGTCATATTGCTGAATTTCCACACCTTTGTCATTAAAATTCCCAGGGATAATCTCGCTTAGGTCAGTAATTATTGCTAACTAAAACAAAATAAAGAATGCAATTTTTTATTTACAATGAGAAATTACTTGCTCAAGTCCAAAATATTCTAAGTCTGAATGGTCAGTGTCTTTTCCACATTTAGTTAAATGTATTTAGGTAAATTATAGTCAGTAAGTTTCTTGTTAAGCATGAAAGGAGAGCAAGATGAATGGGATCCACATTGACATTGCGCTGAGATGACCCAACATCCCTTCGCAATCTGGACAGTCTTGTCATTCAAGGTGAAGCACTGCCTTAAAATATAGTTAAGTCCTATGAATTTACTCCCTCATGAAGTTTGACCTTATTATGAAAATAATAACAGTCCTGTGACTAGGATTCCCCCAAACATACATATTATTTATTTTGATGTTTAGCCATTCCAAGTCCCCTGGCTAAGAATCCCTTAATAACCAGTTGTAATTGATGCATGTTTTATGATATCACAATTCAACAATTCAAATGTGCTCTCTATGTCACTAACATATTCATCTATGTTCTAATAGTGGGATACTCTCTTTGATAGTAGAGACTTTACCATATATTTTAAGACTGACATACCTTTATATGTTCTTGCTATGGTCATTTTTTAATGTAATCATGTGCCATTTAAAATAATTCTCAACAACTAAGAAAATACTTTCTTGGAATTTTGCTTAGCAGTTCATTAAGTTTACATATTTAGAGAGTAATTGAATTTGTTAAGAAATTAAGTCTTTTGATTCACAAACATGTATTCATCTAAATATCATTTTATGCCCTTCAATACAGTAAATTGATAGACTCTATTTTTTTTAATAAATATTTTGTTTATTTTAGTGAAGCTGGTACAGACAATGTCCATTTAAAACCCATATCCCAGGCCAAAAAGTACAATTAAAATCAAAAAGAGCAGTGTTCTGTTGAATACACTTCTGCATGAATAACTTTATTAACTGCTAATGAAAATCAGAACTTTTCTGGGATCTTCTGACAAGACTTTTCTTTTATCTTGAAATGTTTTCTCTTCAGTGAAGCCATCTTTGGAGTTAGTCATTACTCTCACGATCTCTGTATCTCGACTCCAGCCTGATATTTCTCTTCTTTTGGCCCAGACCCTCAAATTTTAAAAGAAGTTTCAAGTTAAGGAAAAGTCATTTTTACACAGTTCAGTTCTCTGAAAAACTTCCATCTCCCACTGAAAGTCATAGTCCAGGAGTGAAGCAATCACATACCAGAACTTCAGGCCAATTGGAAAGTCATTATGAACACTCACATTGGTCGATCTTATTTATCACAAGCCTGAAAATGCACGGTCCTGGAAAAGGTGGTGGCCTCTCTGTGCACACATATAATTTTTAAAAAGGAGAGGGCAATATGAAGGGGGCTGAGGTTTGATCACCAAAAATCAGCACAATGAATACAAATGATAATGAATAATGGGCACTAGAATTCAAATTACCAGATGTTTTAAAGAGATGGGGTGCCAGTTTTCATTTCCGTTTTGAACACATTACAAAAGAACTATTTTTAAAAATAAAAAAGGATTGAGGGTAAAGAAAAAAAAAAAGAATATCTAAATCGTTGAATGACCCCCTGTTTGTTCCTGATAAACTTCAATCACATCTTCTTCCTCCATTCCCAGTTCTTTTGGAGTGTGATTATCAGCAATTCTCTGACCTTCAAAGAGAAATCTGAGTGAATTCATTGGAACTCCCTGTCTTTGACAGTATGAATCTTTGAGTTTCTTGAGATGCGTTGTCATTTTCACTTTGAAGTGAATCTCACTGCTATCCTGTCCGATGACTTTGAGTTTAATGTATTCTCCTTCCTTCTTATTCCCTAAGTCCTCAGTTGAAGATTTTGCCTCCTGGTCGGACATGGTGATGGGGGCTTCACCCAGGGTCTCCGCACAGTAGCGGCCTTGGGTAGGCAGAACCTCGCTCCAGGGTTTACAAATCCATCTCTAGACTCTATGGTTTTTAAATTATTTCTATTTTATATACTTACATAGATTATTTGTATTATTAGTATTTATGTTACTTTTAAGGTATGGATTTAGATTTATTGAAGGTCTCTCTGAAAGTCTCAGTGTCTTTTGTGGTCAATTACCATATTTCCTATCTTCCAGTTTTACATTTAAATATAGATAGATAATAGATAGATATGTGTGTATATGTATGTAAGAATGTATGGATAGATGGATGGATAGATAGTTAGATAGAGGTATTTATTATATATATATGTGTGTGTGTGCATTTATTTAAGGCTCATTTTGTTGTTGGTGTGGTTGTTGTTGCTGTTAGTGCTCTCTTTATAGACTCTGGTTCTAGGACAGGTTGCCTGCGGCTGGCCAGTTGGCACCAACATGCTGATGGGGAGGGGCTATTAAAGGCTCATATTTAAATAATATTCTGCATATTGTTTTGTCCATTTGATATCTCTTGGACAGAGATAGATGTTCTATTACGAATATTGTTTTAACCAGGTCCCTTCATGACCCAGTATTCCAAATACATACCAGTGACATTCTTGTGACTTTATGCCTGAAGGCTTTATTCCTTTATGAGAGACTTATATCAAATGAGTAGCCCTCAGGGTGATGCCACCTGAGAATTGGAGTAAAAGTGCCCCAGGTACCCTACCGTTGTCATGGCCTAACTTTAAGTTGTGTTCTACAGTTTTCCAGTGTTCTCAATAGGGATATACTTTAGTTGCCCACAATAAGCACTGATTACATATCCTTTATTGGCTTCCTTACTTTTCCTATACCACATTTACACTATCTGTGGGATCACCTCCCAACTACATGGCCTCAAGTTATTGTCAAAGAGTGTGTTTCTTGTTTAACCCAACCTGAGACAGTTTCTCTCCCTTTCCATGCCCTGCCTATAGTTTCCACTCTACAAAAGTTGCCTTTGTGTTAGATCCTCATTATGAATTTAAGCCTGTAGTAATGTAAATTGTTACTCATTGCTTCCTTAACTGCTTTTTAACATTTTTTGACATTTATTTATTATTGAGAAAGAGAGACAGAGCATGAAGAGGGTGGGACAGAGAGAAGGGTAGACACAGAATCCGAAACAGGCTTCAGTGTCTGTGCTGTCAGCACAGAACCCGACACAGGGCTCGAACCCAACAAACTGCTAGATCATGACCTGAGCTGAAGTCGGACGGTCAACCAACTGATCCACCCAGGCGCCCCCCTAACTGCTTTTTTTTTTAACCCAAATCTTGTCAGTCTTCTAGATTCTAATTTATGTGCCTTTCTTCTTTCTTGTTTCTGTCTAGTATAACCAGGACTACTGTTGTGGCTGTTGTTTTTAATTTTCTGAATCTCTTTGTGTTTTATGGGTCAAATATATGTTGCACTACCAGATTTTGTTTTGTTAGCCAATCTGAAAATTATCTTCTTTGTTTTGATAGATTAAGCCAAAGCTTTTGGCACAATAAATAAATTTAGTTTTATCAAATAGTTTTATGTTCTATCCTTATGCAATATTATCTGTTTTAATTTGTCTTTCTCATTTTTGGTTTATCCTTATGTAGTTAAGAAAATTTTTTCTCTCTCTCCCTCTCTTTAATAATCTTACTAAATCTTCAAAGCATTTAAACATCACATACCATACTGTCTCATATACACACACTCACACACACACACACACACACACACACAATGCTTGTTAATGCTGGTTCTAAATACATATATATTCTATGCTAACCACCAAAGACTCTTCAGTAACTTTGATTATTGAAAACCCATTCCCTGGTAGATTCCATGGGAACAGTATTCCTTGAATTCTTGCATGTTTATAATAGTTAGCCTGTGTCTTTAATATTGCAGTTGTTTTGTCTGAATATAAAATACTTAGCCCACATTATCTTTTCTTGATTATCCTACATATATTAGTCCTTTGTCTTACAGCATAAAATATTGTTACCAGAAAGCCTGACATCAATATTTTAGTCTGAAATCAATATTTGTTTCTCTCTTAAAAGCAACTTGATCTTTTGTTGCTACATGCCCAAAAGACTTCTTTTTTCCATCTCCTTTAATGTTTATTTTTTTGAGAGTAAGAGACAGAGAAAGAGTGTGAGCGGGGTAAGGGCAGAGATGAGAGAGAGAGAGAGACCAAGGATCCAAAGTGGGTTCTGTGCTGACAGCAGTGAGCCCAGTGTGAGACTCAAACTCACAAACCAAGAGATCATCACCTGAGCCAAAGTCAGACACTCAACCTATGGAGCCACCCAAGTTCCCCTCCATCTCCTTTGAGGTCCAAAAGCTTTACTACAATGTCTCAATGTTGGCCATCTGGGACAATTTTCCTAGGAAGATGCAGGTTCAAGTTTTAATTTATCTCAGGAATTTTTCTAGAAATAATATAAAGGTCCAAATCCTTATTTATTCCTAGGAGAGTAACCAGGAAAAATGGATAATTGAGTATTCAAGAACATGACAGTGAAAGAGAAGGCAAACTCATTCTTTGACCAAGTAAGTTTTAGGTAAACAAGCTCAACTCATTTCTTTTATTTTTTTCTACAAGACATTTTCTCCCTGGTTTTGTCTGCCACTCAAGCACTTCCTAAACTCCACTCCAACTATCACAAAATCAAGTTGAGTCTCACAAAGCCACATTTTTTCTCACTTATTAACATGTCTCTCATTTGCATTTTATTTTATTGTATTTTGGTTGGCTTACTATAGTGCTATAATGTCCATTAAGTGATGCTTGTGAAATCTGGACTCTCCTCCACTCAGTCAAACTAGCTCAGTGTGTGGCTCATCCTTCGACTGTGGTTGGCAGAACCTAAATATTTTGCACCTTTCTTCTTCTTATATGATCTGCAACACGATATATTTTATTTTTTTAAATTTGTCTTCCTATATGTCTTTTAAGGGAGATCATTACTTTTTTGTTAAAATTTTTTAAGTCGATTTAATTTGAAAGAGACAGAGATAACATGAGTGGGGGAGGGGCAGAGAGGGGGAGAGAGAGAATCCCAATCAGGCTCCACACTGTCAGTACAGTGCCCCATGTGGTGCTCGAACTCACAAACCATGACATCATGACCCATGCCGGAACCAAGGGTCAGACACTTAGCTGACTGAGGTACTCAGGTGCCCCTCATGTATTTTAAAAACTATTCTCATATTGGTATAAAGCTTCTATTTTTAGTATTTTAATATACAAAAGATTTCCAAACACACATACCCATATGAGTAAATGATAAAATCTCTAAACAAAACATATAATGTATTTATAAACTCTATTCTTTTTTTCTCATAATACAACTCAATACATTACAATGTGTGTGTGTCTATATATATATGTGTGTATACATATGTATACATATACATATATATACTTGAGAAAATCATTCCATTTCTCTGAGACTCTGCTTCCTCATATATAAAATGAAGGATTTGGGGGAAGCTGGATGGTTCAGTTGGTTAAACATCTGACTGCAGCTCAGGTCATGATGTCACGGTTTGTAAGCTTGAGCCCCAGGTAGGACTCTATGCTGATGGCCTCAAAACCTAGAGCCTGCTTCAGATTCTGTGTCTCCCTCTCTTTTTCTGTCCCTTTCCTATTCGTGCTCTATCTCTCAAAAATAATAAATAAATAAACATTTTAATTAATTAATTAATTAATTAATTAAAATGAGAGATTTGTAATGTATTCCCAAAGTGGTTTGAGACTCTCCTCCTCCCTCCCACAATGCAGTGGGAAGTATAAGGAATGAAGCCCCAGAAATTCCAAGGCTTGCCATTCTTAACCAACCAACTCTTGACTTCTTCCTTTTTTGTAATGAGATTCTGCAGAGGATTTCACTTAAATCAATTTTCTGAGATAAAAAAGTGTGAAAATCACAGCAGTAAATAATTATAAAAATGATTTCTAGATCTTAAAAATAAAAATGAAGGTAAAAGGACAGGAGGAAGGAAAAAATTATCATGCTTCCTTGGTTTTACAAATCAATCTTCAATGAAAACAAATATTTTCTTCAGTATTATACATGAAGTCATTAATGACCAATGATAATAATTATTTTCCTAAGGATTATCTATGACATCACCAATCTGGATAAAGAGAGGTTGCTAATGAACAGTTTAATCCATGTAACTCTCACCATATGAGAGAAAGTATAAAGGACTGATAACCAGCTCTTTTGCACCTGTACAATCACACTTTTTTTATGCTGGATTTTTTTCTGATTGGTTAAGTACTCATGATTTGTTAAATATTTTGCTTATCATCCTTGAAACTCAGACATGGCTAATGGTGGGGAGGGGTCATCACTGTAAGACATCTTATTATGGTGAAGAATAAACTGAGTGTGTCATTGTTTACAATTGAACATTTCTTTTTTTTTTATGTTTATCTATTTTTGAGAGAGAGAGAGACAGAGTGTGAGCAGGAGAGGGGCACAGAGAGAGGGAGATACAGAATCCAAAGCAGGCTCCAGACTCTGAGCTGTCAGCACAGACCCCAATGTGGGGCTCGAACTCAAGAACCACAAGATCATGACTTGAGCTGAAGTTGGACACTTAAGCAACTGAGCCACCCAAGTGCCCCTATAACTGAACATTTCTGATAGTAGTTGCCTCTAGTTGGTGATTTATATACCTAAATTTCAGTATGTAGCCTTTAGTCATGATATTAACTCATCCGCTGAATAAAGATTAAAAATATAGAAAGGACAGAGAACCTGGCTGACTCAGTTCGTAGAACATGTGACTCTTGATCTAGCGTTGTGAGTTCATGTCCCACACTGGGGGTTCATATTACTGAAAAATTAAATCTTTAAAAATATGGAAAGAATGAATATAAAATTCTTAAGGGCATATTAGCTCTGTTTTAATTTTTATTATCATAGATAAATGTTGTTAGACAATGAAGGAAAATCTGTACATTTCCACATACCTTTATCCATATATGTGTTATAATTAAGTATATTTTTTTACCTTAAAAATATATTATAATCCATTGAGCCTTTTCTTGTTTGGAGGAACATACCTCAGCTGTCTGTAATTGAGAGTTAAAGGATTGGACAAGAAAATTAAGACCAGTTTACTTCTGTTTGCCTGCTTGATTTTGTTTCACATAAATTTCTATTTCTCATTAAAAAACACAAACAGGAATACAAATAGCTCTTTCTGGTGCTATCTTTCTTAGTAGGTACTGCACTTGTCCCAGGAATGAACTTCAAAAATTAACTCTAGATCTGAATCATTAACTTTAACCTTTCAAGCATTTCAATTCAGTTAGAGAGTCCACATTTTCAGATTTGAGCTCTGGGGGCCACTTTTACAAGATTATTTTGATCAAAAAGGTATTTTCCTATAGGAATTGTGATTGAGAAGAACTGTGGCCCGTATTTTGAGTGAGAATGACCAAATATGTGATACACATTACTCGATGATAAAAAGTGAGTAAAAGTTAAAGTGAATTGATTTGCTATTCAATGTTGTCAAAATGTTCCTGACATCAAAATAGTAAATCAACATGGTGGACACATAAACCATTAGGACCCAACATAAATCATTCTACAGACTTCCCCTTTACTTGCTGAAGGCATGAGCATACTTATTCTATCACTGATCTGTTCTTCTTACCTGAGGAATGTTCTACTTCTATCTTTTTCTGTATCTATTTTATACCCTGCCCACCTCTCAAATTCAAGCTCAGATTTTATTCATCTTCTTCATGGTAACTTCTCTATTCCCCAATTACTCCAGGCCTGCCACAGGGATCTCTCTCTTCTTTTACTAATATAATACATATAATCTGCCTCAAATAATTTATACTTAAATATAAAATTTATTTGGCCTTTTAAGCACTTTAGCTCCTTTCCTCCAGCTAAATTTCAGGTTTTTTAGAGAACAGAAATTAGACATTCCTCTTTGTTATTAAACTACAAGATAGGTGCTCAAGAATAGAGTTCATTGAATAGAAGGGAAAAAATAGCATCAGGACTGAAATTCAAACATTCCCCTATTATATAAACATACAGATTATTAAAATATTCAACGATTTCCATTTCAATAGATAAATAACCAGTTCCCCATCTCCCACTCCTACCTCCTACCACCCAAATTCTCTCTTGTCACCCTGGATGTTTCCTCTCAATCTATAAACTAATAGTGTGATATGAGACACAAATGGGGGCTTCAAGCTCTCTGCCCCCAGCCTCATGGCCATTGTCTGTTCTAATGGGTTGTAGCCATGCTACAATGATGAATTTTACCACGGATTAATGTGTCATGTATCTTGAATCCAGGAGATAGTCTCTCATTCTGTGAAGACATTTCAGAAATTCTATTCTGAAAGTAAGAGTCTATAATCCTTACCAAATTAAAAAAATTGTGCTCCTAATGGTGAGTTCATACATTTTCTAGCTTTTAATATACATTATATTCTAATAATAAGCGTAGCAATTTTATTATGTATAGATGATGACACTATTGTTTTTAACACCAAGTAATGAGTTTCTTTTTCTGCTTTCCAGAAATTAATGACAATTAAATGAGTACATACAAAACTGAATTATATTACATAAATTATTAATGTACCATTAATCTAGTGGTGTGTTTGCATATTGGGTTCAGATATCTCTAAAATAACATATCATTGTATTAATTTATCTTGGCTCCAATAATTTGCCACTCTAGTTTTCAATAACAATAGTGAAAGCTGACAAAAACCAATGTGAAAATACCTTTTAAGTAATTGATCTAGAAACATGCAACCAGGAGTAAATGAAAGAAATTTTTCTTTTTTTACTAATGGATATGTTGTGAATGAGGGACAATAAGAATATTATGACAAAAATACTTATTCTAAAATCTGTTATTGATCATAAGTCCCTCTTAAAATATCACTATTTGGAAATAAAATTATGAGACTGAGAATAAAAATATAAAATAGGATATTTGTGATACATATTCTCCAAAAATGGCCACTTACACATTCCTCTCTTGTATGAGAACTCCACTCCTCCCATGAATAGATGGAGGCTTTGTCCCCTCCTTTTGAATATGAGCTACACATATGATCTGTTTTGATCAATAAGATAAGATGGAAGTGACAATGTTATCAGTTCTAGGACTAGCCTTTAAGAGACATTTGGTTTCTACTCTCTTGGAACCCAGCTGCTATGCTGTCACAAAATCTAGGCTATCCTGCCACAAAGTGAGATCACTTGGAGAGGTCCTGGAGAGTGAATCAAGTTAGGGAAAGAGAAGCTATGTGAAGGAGAGCTGAGGAGCCCCAGCAGTGGGCTACACAGTGTGAATGAGATCTTCCTCAACATCCAGCCCCACTCTTCTCCCAAATGAGTCCAGCTTACAATTAATTCAAAGGATGCCTCCTGGAGCAAAACCACCCAACCCATCTACATAATCATGAGTAATTGTAACTCATTGTTGTAAATTATTAAGGTTGGATAAGTTTGTTATGCCAAAATAGAGAACCCAAATGTCTTTAATATCACTTCCAATAGAGCCAATTTGACATATCCCTTCATTGGTGGTCTCCAGCTTAATTTTTTTTTTCTGTCTAAGCTCCAACGTCCATCTCCTATGTTGTAGAAGTCAGCTTACTTTCTGTGAAGAGGAATGAACTCTCTTGATTCTGAACTCACTCCTAGGAGTCTAGATTCATTGTATGGGTAGCCAGGGTAAAAGGGTGTAAGAGCACCTGGTTTCAGGGGTCCCAAACACCAGGTCTGACCACTTACTGCTGACAAAATCCGAAGGCAGAAAGACAAGTGGTGAGGAAACAAAACAGGAATTTATTGCAGCAAGGCCAACACCAGGAAGACAGCAGACAAATGTCTCAAAGACTATCTGCAAAATGCCAGAAATATTTCCAGGTTTATATGAGGAAAATGTGGGACAATGGTGAGTGAGTATGTGCAGGTGGGCAGTGAACATCAAGTGGATCATTGTCTTGGAAACAATCACAGGTGGGGTCTTGCTGGCTCAGGGTAGTCCTTCTTGCTTGGAGGGGGAGTTTCAGTTCACAGCCTAGGATGCTTTGCCTGCAGAGTCTTTGGCCCAAGTTAAGAGATAAGCCGAAAGGAAGAATTTAATTAGAAAATCTGGGGTCAAAAGGGAAGTAGTCGAAGTCCTTTTTGAATTTTTTTTTGTTTTGTTTTTCATGTGACAAAATACACACAAATTTGTGATTTTAACCATTTAAACAATTTTAAATGTAAATATGCAAATATTACCATTTTAAGGTGCACATTATGGTGACATGTAGAATATACAATTGTGTTCAATAATCTTTAGTACCTAGTTTCAGAATATTTCCATCACACTGAAATGAAACCTCATTTCCCCCGGCCCCTAAAAACCACTAATCTACTCTATCCATGTATGGATTTGCCTTTTAAAAATACTTCATATAAATGGAATCATACAATATGTGGCCTTTTGTGTCTGACCTCTTTCATTAACATAATATGTTCAAAGTTCATCCATCTAACTCATTGTTTTGAAGAAAGAAAGAAAGAAAGAAAGAAAGAAAGAAAGAAAGAAAGAAAGAAAGAAAGAAAGAAAAAGAGAGGAAAGAAGGAAGGGAAGAAGGAAGAATGATAGAAGGAAATAAAAAGAAAGGAAGAAATAAATCTTCCCTGGTTACCATCTCTGTAGAAGCCCACTCTTCCCATTAAGATGGGAACCTTAAAAGTGTTTCAACCTCTCCATTTCAGAGTAAAAGCATAGCATTACTTTTGCCTAACTGAAATTTCTTTTGTAGTTGTTTTCTTTCTCAAACAAAAGAGGAGCCTTTTGAAAAAGGTCAATTCTGTAGCCGCTCTTGTGCAAAAACCTCAGGCAGCTTTATATTTAGTAGATTGTCTCTGGTATTTATAGAGACTGATAGAGATTGTTGATGTGGTGGTTCATTTTATATGTCAACTTGACTGGAACACAAGGTGGCCAGGCATTGGTCAAACATTATTCTGGGTGTATCTGTTAGGGCGTTTCTGGATGCCTTAACATTTCAAACAGTATACTGGGTAAAGCAGATTGCCTTCTCTGACAGGGGTAGGCCTTATCTAGACAATAGAAGATCTGAATAGAGCCAAAAGTTTGAGTGAATTTTGCCTGTCTCACTGTTGAGCTGGGATATCAGTCTTTTCCTGCCCTTGGACTTGAACATACACCATCAGCTCTCCTTTGTCTTTGGCTTTTGGACTCTTTGTTGTCTTGGGTCTCCACCTTACTGACTCAGAATCTGTATATGAGTCATTCTTTATTATTTATAAGCATATCATAATTATAAGATACATTATAAAAATAAATATAATATCTAACATTATAAATATAATAATTAATATATAAATATATGTGTAAATATGCATATGTGTGGGTGTATTTTTCTCTTATGGGCTGTTTTTCTGGAGAACACTGACTAACAAACCTGCCTTTTTAAAAATTTCCTAGAAAATATATGATATAGTAAGTCAGAATGCGTCTCCATCAGCAACAGGCATTGTTTATTCATATCTCTAGAGAAAGCCTTCTGCTAAGGCTTTTTACTACTTTCAGAATATAAAATGATTTGGGGCCAAAAGATTAATACAATTGTTACAGTAAGATGTTATTTTCTTCCCCTTTACCTAATATTCCCCCCATTTAAAATAAGATATAAAATTGCTTTAAAACTGTTATCTTTAACATTTATCATTAGTATGACACTAATTAAAATCTGTGCCTCATATTCTAAAATTTAAATATGTCTTATTATTTCCAGGAGACTGGATATTGGAATCATCAGTGTTCAATTTTCTTAAGTTAACGAGTAGTCCATGGAAAAGAATAGCTCATGCCATGAGAAAAGAGAACCAAAATAAGAAAGTTGGAGCAAAATAAAACCAGCCTGTGTGAAAAGAGAGGTAAGATTTGAACACCTAGAGCATCGGTCATTTTAGTCTGTCCTCTGATCTAACCTGTGTGGAATCATGCCTGATCCTTAGGCGAGAGGCCTATGATGAGAGAGTATGCCCAAACTACATTAATTGGGAATCTGGGTGACTATTGTATCAAGTGCCAGTGGCATTAGCAATGAGACAAAAATCTCTCAACAGTGAGCAATGTTGTTGCTTTCAATAGTTAAGGGCACAATACAGCAATTTGGGCTTGTATATCAGCATGCCTTGCATTAGGCATTAGCAACCACAAGCCAGAAATCAATAGTTTCCAGCAGCCAGCATAAGGAGATACCCAATTCAAGAGAGTAGGAAAATCATGAATACCATATTGATTCCCAGGAGATATGTTTACAAGTCATACTGGGGATATGCTTTGAGAGGGCAGTTTTAGGAACTTCCAAGTAAAATACAGAGATGTACTCTTTTGTGACTTTTAATAATACCCTTTGTGTGCCACAGGCTTTGTGTTCCCAGGTTAGGCTGGCCTGATTACATCCACAGCAATGTCCTGGCCTACTCTCTGCGTATTCCTTTCATGCTGTTTATAAATTCAATGCCACCTGACTTATATAGCAAACTGTTATTTTCAGGAATAAGATAGAAAAATAGGAGTCTTTTTAAATGTATATTTCTTGAATGTAAACTTGTTCCTAAACCATATCTGGTGGTTTAAATTAAGTCCACTCTTTACTTTTTGAAAGTAAACTTTCTATGAAAAATTTAGGCACCAGCCTGTATATGGAAATTTTTGAAATATAAATTAATTTTAAATAATGCAAACTCACACTATACTTTTCAAGATGAAGCTTTTCCATTTAAATTTCATAAAAGATTAAGGCAGCTGAAAAAAGAATGTGGATGGACTCAAAGTAACAGTTTGCATTTAGATGCTGGAATACAGTAAGAGAAATGGTTTCATGTTTTCATTTGCATTTATATATGTGGGTAAATACAGGAGTAAAGATCAAGAGTCTGAACTCTGAAATGGCATTTCAATAAAACAATCTAGTGACAAACATTTTTTTCAGAGATCAAACAATTTCCTTCTTCCAGTATTTCTAGATAAAATATGATAAACCTTACTTTCCTACCTTCTGCATTTTAAGGGGGAGAAAATATGTTTTGGAAAATACTTATATGCAATCAAGTAGATGTTAGCTAAAAATGAAATCATCATCCTTTACCATATCAAATTCAATTATGCCTCCATTTTCAAAGTAGTACCCAGTGGCATACACATTTCTCTTGAATTTAAATCTAACATCAAACTTTTAAAAAATATTGCAGTATGATAACTTTAAAAACATAAATGCATACAGGTTGGGCATTAACTTAAAAATGTCTCATCTTCTTAATTATACATGTTACAACATGTATTAACATTGAATACATTTTGATATGTAAAAGAGTCAGATGCAAAAGGCCACATAATGTGTTATTTTATATATGTGAAATTTCCAGAACAGACAAAGTGACACAGATAGTAACCTGATGATTGCCGCAGCCACAGACTGGTGTGGCAGCAAGATAGGGAGTGATTGCTGTTGGATATGGGGTTTCTTTTTGGAGTGATAAAAATATCTAAAATTACATAGTGGTGACGCTTGCACAACTCAGTAAATATACTGAAACCCATTATACTGTACACTTTAATAGAGTGAATATGATTGCATGTGAATTATAGCACAACAAAGCTGTTATTAAAATAATAATAAAGAATAAACAAAAATATATAGGTCAAACAATAACAATACAACAAAATACAAGCAGACTAAATTGCATACATATATCCTTTTACAACAAGAACTTTTTATGAACCATACTGTATTTCCTTGACAGTGAGATTGAACATCTTTCCATATGTTTATTTTATATTTAATATTCCTCCTGTTTGAATCGCCTGCCTGTAATTTTTTTGATTATAGTTGACACTCTTAGTTTCAGGCATACATCTTACTGACTTGACAAAATTATACATTATGCTGTGTTTACCACAAGTGTATCTCCCATCTGTCTCCATATATCACTCTTATAATATCAGTGACTATTCTTTATGCTGTGCCTTTTATTCCTGTGACTTACTCTAAAATGTTGTCTTTTAAAATTTGAAACAATAGGGGCGCCCGGGTGGCTTAGTCGGTTGAGCGTCCGACTTTCGCTTGGGTCATGATCTCGCGGTTCGTGGGTTCGAGCCCCACGTCGGGCTCTGTGCTGACTGCCAGCTCAGAGCCTGGAGCCTGTTTCAGAGTCTGTATCTCCCTCTCTCTCTGACCCTCCCCTGCTCACGCTGTGTGTGTCTCTCTCTCTCTGCTAGAAATAAATAAAACATTTAAAAAAAAATAAATAAAATAAAATTTGAAACAATAAAATATAGGCAGCTGATACTAATAATCGTCATGGGAGGCAACAGTTAATAGTTCTTTGTTTTAAGTGCTTAAATATTAAATAAAGAACTGTAGAATCTTAGAGCTCTCAGATAATTTCTCAATAATTTCCAATATCCTTTCTTTTCCCCTGCCCCACCTTGCCAACCTCTGTTAAATGGCAAAAGCAGTCAGCAAGAGAGGTCACCTTTGGTTACACAACCATGGAAGCATTCTCAAGAATTCTTTCTAATAGTGATTGTGGGATTGCCTTGAAGGTAAATCTAAAAAATTTCTCTTACATGAGATGACTATTTTCCAATGGATTTATATAATCTTGCCCCCAGAGATGTTATCATCCCATTTTTAAATATAACACTCTGTACAAAAAATTTAGTATTCTCCTAAAAATCACTCCACACTGTTTAAGATAAAAATAGGCTCTTAACAAAAGGAAAAACCATGTACAGTCAAAGGGGATATCTGTTATACCATGCATTCAATTCTCAGAAAGATATAATTTTATGTCCTATCAACCCACCAGCTAACATGTCATTTTATTGACTTGAACCAGTTTGGTCAAATTTCAATGACGAAAGCCTTAAAAAAAATTAATGAAATTAAATAAAATGAAAGAAATTTTAGATTATTCCCAGTATAATCTGGAGATTTATTGTCATAGCCTAAGGGATCATGAAAACTCCATGTAACAATATAAGGAATAATTGTCTTATGAGAAAAGTTACACTTAGTTTCTTGAATTCAAGAAGTTTTGTTTACAGCTCCCTGTATATTTTAATTTTTTTTGTCATATTACATATAAAATTGCAATTCCTATCATCACCACACATTCCAATTTAAATGAATATCTAACTCTTCCTGAAACATCTGCCACATTACGTAGCAACATTATCACAGTGGTCTATAACCATCTGAGAGCAAATGGTTAGCATCTGTTTTGAACATAGTGAAAAAACTAACAAACAAAGTAAGATTATGATCAACCCTGACACATATGTAGATATGCCAACTCACATTGCATAAATCAGATTTGAGTATTCTTTCTCCTCACTTTTCTTAATATGCCAGGAATGGCAGCATATACAGAGATGTATAGAAATTAAGGAGAAAGTAATTAAATTTAAGTCTTAAATGCCCAGATGATGTTTATAAGCCTACACAATATTATAAAAGACTTTTAATTGGTCCTTAATAAAAGACGAGTTTCTTTGTAGGCAGGTGTCTTTGTCAATTTTGTCCAGAGAAACAGAGCCAACAAGGTGTGTGCACACACATGCATGCATGTGCATATGTACCTGTATGTGTATGCGCATGCATACATATATTGGGACGAGGAGAGATATTGGCTCATGCAATTATGGAGCCCTTAATCTTTTTCTGCAAGCTGGAGAACATTAAGCTGGTGGTGTGATTCACTTAATGTCTGAAGACTTGAGAATGGAGATCACCGATATCCAAGGGCAGGAGAAGACGATGTCCCAGCTTAAAATGAGACAGTGAATTCACACTTCTTCTCTCTCTTCTTTTTTTTTTTTTTCTTCCTATCCAGGCCCTCAAATAGATTGGATGATGCTTATCCCCACTGTGGAGGGCCATCTGATTTACTCAATCTACCAATTCAAATGCTAATCTCTTCTGGAAACACTCCCATAAACGCATCCTGAAATAATATGTTACCAGCTACTTGGAAACTCTTTAGCCCAGTCAAGTTGACATATAAAATTAACCATCACAGTAAGTTATAAATCACTTACAAATAAGCTACTGAAAACTCTCAGACTGCTGAACGATCTTGTACGATTATATTCTAAACAAGACTACGGATTTATGAGAGTGTTTATTTTTCTGCCACAGTTGAAGCTTATTGATTTTTTTGTACATCACTTCTTCGATTAAGAATGACTTTAAGGGCACTTGGGTGGCTCAGTTAGTTAAGTATTGGACTCTTGGTTGTGGATCAAGAATGATCTCACAGTTCCATAGGATTGAGCTCTGCATCAGGCTCTGTGCTGACAGTGTTGAGCCTGCTTGGGATTCTCTCTCTCTGTCTCTGTCCCTGCCCTGCTTGCACATGATCGCTCTCTCTCAAAATAAATAAACTTTAAAAAGAAAAAAAAAGAATTACTCTAAAATGTTCTTTAAAGTCAACTGGAGAGTAATAGCTGAGATTCTTCCAAGGACCCTCTCAGCAGTGGGTTGAGCCCATTTTATTTTTGTTACTAGCGTCACTTTTACTTTCTAGTGTACAATCCTAAAAGATGGCTGTCATTAATCCCTTCCCTCCTTCATTCAATCCCTTCCCTGCTGTTCTACACATCATAAAGCATACTCTACTTCCCTCTCATTGGCTCTGCACAGTGTAGTTTTATTTTGTTAGTAGACTATAGCAGACGAATGCAGTACCACTTTCAGGTTTGATTTCTAGGAAGCCTGTCAGGTGCTGCTCTTTCTCTTGAGAAGCCAGATATGATGTTGTAAACAAAATTATGTTGTATTACTGAATAAGGAGAAAACACATAAAAAGAGAATCCAAATGGAGTGGAAATGTTTCTGTCAAACATGTCAGTAAAGTTTTATTAGACTTAGGTACAGCCACAAGTAAATGTAGGTGATTGAGTGATCTCAGTTGATGTCACCCAAAGTAGAACTTGCTGATCCTGAAATATAAAAATATTAGGAAATAATAAATATTTTTGGCCATTAAGTTCTGGGGTGATGTTTTTACACAATAATAAATAACTGAAACATATATTTATGCAGAGAAATCAATACTTATGCTAATGAACTTCTAAGGTTTTTATCTCTATGCCCTGAATCAAGCAAGGTAGGCCTGCTTTTACATGAAATAAGTAAGGACAAGGAATTTGAGAACACAAAACACATCTGCTTAGGCTCAGATGTGACCACACCAAATAATGGGAGGGCCAAGTGAAGGGAATACCCATCCTCACTCTAACATAACCAAATAGCTATCCTTGAGATATAGATTAATTTATCAATTCCTCTTTTCTACTCATGCTCTAGCAGAACATGTTTAAGTTATTCAAAAAGTCTCCTTCTTCAAAAGAACTAGACAGATGTTTTTTTCTAATGCCATAGTTTACAAACATTTTCTACTCATTATTCTCTGAGGGCTGCAACTATAATCATAAACCAAAAAAAAATTTAACCAAGAGACTTCTCTTGGGATTCTATTGCTTTCAGAAGTGCAAAAGAGGCTATATGCCATTGAACTAATACATCTCTCTCTGAAACAACGTGTTCTTCTGATGCTATTTTTAAAATGTTTTATGAGAAAATTAAACATAATTGCCTCAAAATAGGCATTGTTAAACATTGTTAAGATTGCTAAGCATTACTTAAATTCAAGAGAGTCCATCAAAGATCTGACTCTTGTTAAATGCTTCTGTTTTTTTCATGTGCCTTTGTATAAAGCAAACTTTCTGAATATAGGAAACAAAGTCCTGTTTCCATTGCAAACTTTATGTCTTGCTTACTGCCCCATGGTTTTTTAAACACAGCCACTCTAAAATAGAAATAATAACGATAGCAATAGATACCATGGGAAGGATCAGGAAGAACTTTGAGCAGCATCCAAACACAAAGCCCAGGATTTCTACTACCTAGAAAAGTACAAAAGTATAGAGACCTGATCTGTGGAGAATGTAGGTTGAAATTTGAAGGTTGAGTAAGAATAATGAGAATCACCCAGTATACAAGCCCCACACCACATATAAGATTCAATATCCTACCACTGGGGGAATTTGAAATATGTGGTATGCAGACTCTGCATATCATCTATGACGGTAGCAAGAACAAAACACAGGCCCAGTGTAAACAACTACTACTTGGTACTTCTACAAAGTTCAATCTACTTAGAGTAGATTGACTCAAATTCCTTGACTAACTGCTCTAAGGAAAAAGAGGCATACCCATGTCTGGTTACAAATATTATTTACCTCACTCTTTCAATACCTGATGCCTGTCATGCAACATACAATTTCAGGATACACATCAAAACAGGAGAACCAAAAATTTTTTTCAACAGATAATGCAGTTGATACAACCTATTTCAGAAATTACCCAGATGTTGGAACTACCAGTCAAAGATTTTAAAATATCTATTGATTAATATGCTTATGGTTCTAATGGAAAATGTGGACAATATGCATAAATAGGTAAGATAGGAAATATCAAGAGAGAGATGGAAACTATTAAAAAGGCTCAAATAATAATACTAGAAATAAACACACACATCACATCACATCACATCACTTATGAAGCATTTTCTCAATGGCCATATTAGAAGAGTACACTAAGCTGAGAAAAGAATCAGTGAACTTAAAGGTAAGCCAATTTAAATTACCTGAACTGAAACACAAAGAGAAGGAAGAAAGAAGGAAGGGAGGGGAGAGGAGAGAAGGGGGAAGGGGAGGGGAGAGG
>NW_027532406.1:10584824-10708933 GCF_008692635.1 Crocuta crocuta
AGGAGAGGAGAGGAGAGGAGAGGAGAGGAGAGGAGAGGAGAGGAGAAGAAGGGAGAAAGAACAACATTCAAGAAGTGAGGACCAATATCAAGGCATCTAAGATGTGGGTGGATGCTCCAGGAGATGGGGGAGAACTGGGCTACCAACATAGTTGAGGAGACGTTGGCTGAGAATTTAGCAAAATTAATGAAAGACACTAAGCCACAGATCAAAGTTCATAAGATCCCAAATAGAATAAACAGTAAAAACAAAAAAAATAATAATAAATAAAGACCTAGATACATCATAATCAAATTCTTCAAAAACAAAACAAAAAAGGCTCCCTTAAAACAAATAGGAAAAACAAAAGATATAGGGCAAACAAAGAAACAAAGAAATATCTAAAAAGTTAAAAGCAGACTTCTTGTCAGAAAATATGCAAGCCAAAAGACAAAGTAGCTGTATTTTTTTAAAGTACTGAAAGAAGAAAAGAACTATCAATTAGAATTCTATATCTAGCAAAAATGTTTTTTTTTTAAAAGTGAAACAACAAACAAATTTTATGGCCAGTAGACATGATATACAGTAATTGGTAGAAGAATTTTTTATAGACAGAAAAAAATATGATCCAGATTAAAATTTGGATAGGCATAACAAAATGGCAAGAGCAAAAAATGGTAGAAAATGCAGTAATTAAAAAAACATATTTTTTCTTATCTATACTCACTTAAGATATAATTCACTGTTAGGACAAATATGGCAAATTGGATTTTTCAACATATGTAAAATTAAAATGTATGACAAAAATAATGCAAAAGATAGAAGCAGGGAAATGCAAGTATACTATTAAAGTTCCTTATACTATGGGTCCGTTGGTATAATATTTAAAGTTAGACTAAGATTAAGTTAAACATACATATTGTACTCCCAAGAAGGTATAACTAATAATCCAGTTATGGATATAGAAAGTTAATCATATTACTATGCTGTACGCCTGAAACTAATTTAAAACTGTATGTTAACTATACGGGAATTAAAATAAATTTTTAACAATGTAATCACAATTTTCTTTTTTAATCTAAAATAAAACAAACCAAAACAAAAATTGTGTTTTGAGTATTTAAAGTGTGTTAGGCACTGTGCCCACATACCAGGATGGACAAAAGAAACAAAGTCCTGTCTTGGGGTACCTGGGTGGTTCAGTTGGTTAAGGGTCTGACTTGATTTCACCTCATGTCTTAATTTCACAGTCATGAGTTCAAGCCCCTTGTTGAACTCCATGCTGGGTGTCAGTTCACTAAAAAGTAAACAAACAAACAAAACAGAAACAAATTTAAAAAAACCAGTAAGGTCCTGTTTTGATGAAGCGCATATCCTTGTGAGATGGAAGAAGCAGTAAATAATTAATCAATAATGTACTTAATAGTGTGCAGGAAGAAATTAAGCACACTAAGAAAAGATTTAATGGGGTGACCAATGTAGTTCAGAAGATGTCTCTGAGGGATAAAATCGAAAGTACTCTTCTGTTAAACCGTAACTTTTCGGCTCACTGTGCCACTTAAAAATTACAAACTCTTTCATTTCATTATATTTTCAGAAAAATACATGGTGATAAAACTGAATAACTTACATATAAAGTTCAAAATATTGCAATTCCTAGTCATTATAGAAAAGTGTTCTGTATACCTTGTGATTTTTACTAAATACCATAGTATATTGATAAATAGAACTGTCAGCAAAGTCATTTAAAGTGAATGAAAATATGTACTAGGCAATAGATTTATTCCCCAATGTCCAGGTTTGTCTATATTTTTCAAATAATTTTATAATAGCAATATAATAAAAATAAAGTCTTAGCCTAAAAGAAATTCTCCGATTGTTTTGAATGCCAACCTTTTAGATAAAATATATGATCATGATATGATCTTTATTTTTCAATATAATCAAAACTGTAAAACCTATTTGCAAAATTTTAAAGCTACTTGGCATCATGATTCCTCATGTGTGTGGTCACATATGGAATAACTAAAGTAAAAATATCTGTCTAGATCTTTAAAAATCTTAATAAGTTGTATGTTTTGTTTATAAGATTTTCATTTTGATTTAATATAAATTGACCTCCATTCTAAAGAGGCTGCACTGAAAATGCCACTATCATAGACAGCATGTAAAACACTTATTTCATGGGGCACCTGGGTGGCTCAGTCCGTTAAGCATCCACCTTTGGCTCAGGTCATGATCTCACAGTTCGTGGGTACGAGCCCCGCATCAGGCTCTGTGCTGACTGCCAGCTCAGAGCCTGGAGCCTGCTTCAGATTCTGTGTCTCCCTCTCTCTCTGTCCCTCCCCTGCTCACGGTCTGTCTCTCTGTCTCTCAAAAATAAATAAACATTTTAAAAAATTAAAAAAAACGCATTTCATATTTAAGGCAAAATTTACATACAGTAAAATTCAGACCACAATCGAGATAAATAACAGTTCCATTACCTCCAAAATTCTCATTTGCACCTTTTAGGTCAATTTCTCCCCAGTATCCATCATCTGTGACTAGTGGTCTGTTTTTTTCCCTCCATATTTCTTTTTGCCTTTTCAAGAATGTTGTACAAACAGTGATACACTATGGAGCCTTTGGATTTAAGCTTCTTTCACTACATATAATGCATATTTTAGTTTCATCTGAATGACATGTATTAGTAGTCTATTTCTTTTTATTTGAACAGTAGTAGTTCATTGTATAGATACATCACAGTTTGTTTATACATTCCATAGTTATACATTCCATAGAGACTTTTGTTTCTTATGAATATATCTCACTAAATCTTCGACTACACATTTTTGTATGAACATCCATTTAATTTCACTTTAGTGTATACCTTGGAATGGGTTTGCTCTGTCATAGAGTAAAGATATTTTTAATTTCGTAGGAAACTACCAAATTGTTTTCCGAAATTTCTATACCATTTTTCATTTCAACTAGCAATTTATAAAAGTTCCAGTCTCTACATTCTACTGGCACTTTGTAATGGACTTTTTAAAAAAAATTTAAGCCTCCTAATAGGTGTGTAGTATTGTGTCTTTGTGGTTTTAATTTGCATTTACCTAATAATTAACTTTTGCATATATTTATTTACTATCTGTGTATCTTCTTTGTTGAAGTGCCTATTTAAATATTCACTCCACTTTTTTTGAAATTGGTATATTTGTTCTTGTAGTGTTAAATTTGGAGAGTTCTGGCTACAATTCTTTTCTGAGGTATATAGTTTAGGAATATTTTCTCTGAAAATATGGCTTGTCTTCTCATTCTTTTAACACTGTCATTTTGAAAAGCACAGGTTCTTAATTTTTGTGAAATTCATTTGTGTGTGTGTGTGTGTGTGTGTGTGTGTGTGTGTGTGTGTGTGTGTATCATGCTTTTGGTGTCATAAATAAGAAAACTTTGCTGCCTGAGCTGTTTAATTTTATGTGTCAACTTGGCTAAGCCATGGTGCCCAGATATTTATTTGGTCAAATATTATTCTGGATGCTTTTGCAAGGTGGCTTTTGGATGAAATTAACATTTAAATCTTAGACTCTGAGTAAATCAGTTCCCCTCTCTCATGTGGGTGGGCTTCGCATGCAATTAGATGAAGGCCTGAATGGAACAAGGACTGACCTCCAACAAGTAAGAAGTAATTTTGCTAGCAGACAGATGGCAGATTAAAACCACATCAGCAGGTTCAACAGGTTTTCCCTTGATCTCAAGCCTGCTGGCCTACTTGCAGATGTTGGACCTTCCAGTCTCCACCACTGCATGAGCCAAATCCTTAAAATAAATCTCTTTGTCTCTGTCTCTGTCTCCTTTTCTCTCTCTCCCAGAAACCACACTAGCAATTTGAACAGATAATACATTATATATGACAATTTATGTAAATATGCAAGGTATAATATATAAAATACAATCCTAAAGAATTTTATTTATTTATTTATATTTTAATGTTTTATTTATTTCTAGGAGACAGAGAGAGAGACAGCGTGAGCAGGGGAGGGTCANGGCGCCTGGGTGGCTCAGTCAGTAGAGTGTCTGACTTCAGCTCAGGACATGATCTTGCAGTTGTGAGTTTGAGCGCTGCGTTGGGCTCTGTGCGGACAGCTCAGAGACTGCAGCCTGCTTCAACTTCTGTGTCTCCCTCTCTCTCTGCCCTTCCCCTGCTTGTTCTCTGTCTTTCTCAAAAATAAATAAAAATGTTTTTTAAATGCTAAACAATCAAAAAGGAAAACCTGAGGGAACACATAAATAGGAACTTCAGGAAGCAGCTCCATACAAAGAGAAGTCTGGAGTTCTTAGAACAGAGAGGTAGCAATTGGGCTGGTCGGGAGCTCTGCCATCCCATGAGTTCACTGCCAGTCCACTGCTGGTACCTCTAAATCGTATGGTCAGCCCATTCTGAAATAGGTAGGGAGAGGGGATGAAGATTAGAATCGACTGCTGTTCCTAGGACAGACCTTTACTGGGATGACTACAGCAAGAAAAGATAACTAAAAACAGCAATTTCTTCTCTCACCTCCTGCCTTCGATCTCTCTCCAGTCCACATGGGCATCAATAGTTTATGGCAGAGGAGAGTCCCAGCCCCAGCATCACAACACATATACAAGGTATGTTTGCAGCTGAAAGACCATAGTTTAATAACCATCCAAGAAGGAATCTTTTATTTTCAACAGGCTGAATGAATTGTAGGAAGAGATTTTAAAGTGTTTTAAATTTTATAACCCATGCCTCATTAAATACCAATATCTAAATTGCAGAATTATTCATCTAAATAAATTCACTTTTGTGGAACTGGTGCATCTTCAAATTTCTATTATCAGAGAAATGACTGCCAGTTCTAAAGCCTACAGCTAAATATTATTTCTTTGGACTGAACGTTACCAACAGTGATAGAAGAGAATACTGAATATTTCTTTGTTTTATCAAATTTCAGCTGAGCTAATAGTTGTATTAACTAGAGAGTTTCTATTTAGTTGTTCAGAACATTGATTACTCCAGGAAGTATTTCTTTAGTAAACTTACAAAAAAACCCTTAATCTGTTATAAATTTGATGCTATATTTTGTTACAATGTTTACTAAGATAGAGCTCAGAATCTACAAAAAATAAATAGATAAAGAAAAAGAAAAATGCACTCTTAGGATAGACAATTTTATATTTCCAAGAAAATGTCAATCCCAACAACTGGAATTCATACTAACCCCTATCAGATGGATAGATTCTTATGGTATACACTTTAGGATCATTTCTAAGTGTCATATTATAAAACTAAGTTCCTCGAAAATAAGCAATGTTTAGTACCTGTTGTTTCAAATGCTGAATTAGTGAACTGAATAAAAAGTCTAAAAATAATTAAATACTTTCTGCTCTGGGAAAGCAGAAAACTTTTTTTAAAAAGAGTTTCAGCAAATAAATTCTGTTTATTTATAAATGATTACTCATAATCACATTGGTTAAAGTGTTCTTTCCAATATAAAAGACCTAATTACAATCAATATTCACCCTGGGAAATATCATCTTCTCTTTGAAAGCCTATAGTACTTGTAAATATCATTCATATCAAAACAGCAATTCATTAGATAGACAGACAGACATGGATAGATAATAGACAGACTGAGTAAAGTTCTTTGATTCTTGAATGTGTTTTACTTTCTGACTGGCATAGACACAAAAGGGAAAGACAGGACTTACTGGTATGGACAGATGAGATCTTGAAAAAAAAATTTGAAACTGTAACTATGTTTACCTTAGGTTAATAAAATGGATCATCTTGGTTATATACATTCATAATAGATTTGAGAATAGAGAATATATTCTTAAAAGGAAGAGGATAAATTGGAAAGTGAGTATATTACATCAATGATGAAAAGTCAATTATAAGAATTTCCCTTTAGAAACTTTGCTGAGACTCTCTGTGGTAATTGATCCAACTTTTCTTTGTTACTTTATTCTATTTTAGAAATATATTGTTCTTTCTCTGAGACTTTTTTTGATTCATTGAAAGGCAACATAACCAGGAAATTGGGTTCTTCTACTAAAGCCACTTATCAAACAGACTGTTTCAAATTGCTTTGGCTTGGAGACAGCGATAGTCAGTTTTAGTGAAAGTGCTATATATTTTAAAAGGAAATACTCTTTTTAAAATCCTGATTGGAATTCATTTCTGAGCATGTAGAAGATGTATACATAATCCAAAGTGGGTATCACTATTTTATCTTAACACACTTTAAAACATTATTACAAGTAAGTTTACATGTATACAGTATTCAGAAATATTTTGCCCCACCATTTATCATCAAAGTACTTTCTGATTAAGCAAGGGGCTTTCTTCTAAGTATACATATATAGCATTTATCCTGTTCCCTCTAAAGATAAGTCCCAGGTAGAAACTTGTATAAGTTATGTTTCTTGATTCATCTTAATAACTCCCCATCTCAAATCAAAGATTTGATTACAAATCATAACTTTATTATGGTGAACAAGTGGTTTAGTATTAAGAGTGTAAATTTGAGCAGAATGAACTTGCACTTTTACCAAAATGGACTCAACTGTGTGTAAGTTACTTCATTTTAAAATTTTGATACATCTTTTATAGTTATTCTCAGTGGATTATTGGTACAAATTACTTGTCTGTCATGATAACAGCAGGAGTCCTTCAGATTAATTTCTTTAAATATCCTCTTCCCTATTTCTCTGCTCTTGTATCAACAGGTTGATCTATATTTTGAGTTGGTTTTCTAATTTTATTTCCATTTCTCTCAGCCTTTTAAATCTTTCTCTAGTTACCAAAGAGATTCCACAATTTTATTTCTCACAGTTTTTATCCATTTTCTCACTCATCTTCCCTCCCTTTCTCTCTCTCTCCACATATAAACATACACGCACACACACACACACACACACTTCAATGCATAATTTTCTAATTTTTAAAGTTTTAATTTTTAATATGTATTCTTTTCATAGACTTTTTTTTATTTCTTAGAGGTAATATTTTCGCTCCAGTTTATAAGGAAAATGATTTTGTTTTTCTTTGTTAATTAAATATCCTGATGAGGTATAACTTAGAAACAATGAAATGTACACATTTTGAATTTGCATTTTACGTGTAATGAATTTTAATACATATATACATGTGTAATCATTATCTCAGTCATAATGAAGAACATTACCATCATGCCAGAAAGTTCCTTCATACTACTTGCAGTCATTTCTCCATGCCTTCATGCTCAAACACAAACCTGATCTTGCCATTGTATGAATATAAATATAAATTAATATAAATATGATATAAATTCACTTATGCATTTACTGATGGATAACATTCGAGTTGTTTTCAGCTTGGACCTATTATGAATAAAGTAAGTATAATCATTCTTGCACACATTTTATAGAGATCTGTGTTCGTTTCTTATATAAATACTAAGTCATTGAACTGCTAGGTTATAGGGTAGGTAAGTGTATGTTTAACTTTATGAGAAGTTGGAAGACATTTCCAATGGAGTTTTATCATTTCATATTCACACCTGCAATGCATGAAAGCTCCAATTGAATCACATTCTTCCCAGCATTTGGTATCATCAATATTTTTATTTTTTATCTCTGTATTTCAATTAAGTATAAAGTAGTATCATATTATGATTATAATCTGAAACAATTATTCTTAATAATAAAAAATATGGGATATATTTCCAAGTGCTTCTTAGTCATAATTTCTTTTGTGAAGTGAATATTCATGCCTTTTTCCATTTGTTAAAAAATATGTTTGGTTGTTTAATTGCTTAACATTTTCTGGATACAAGTCCTTTTGCAGATACGTATTTAGAAAATGTTTTCTTATTTTGTATTTTGCTCATTTATTTATATGAGTCCCTTAAAAAGCATAAGTTCTTCAGTTCATTAAATCTAATTTATCAGTTTTTTCCCTTTTAGTTACTGCTTTTTCTGGTCTGTCAAGGAATCTTTTTACTTACTCAAAATCATAAAGATTTTTTCCCATGTGTTTTTCTCAAACTTTTAATTTTAATTTTTAGTTTTAACTTACAAAGTTCCATGATTCTTTTCAAGTGATTTCTGAATCAGGTAGGGATGAGAGTACATTTTTCTCCATATTTATACTCTGTTGTTGCAACAATTTTGGTTGAAAATACTACCCTTTCCCCACTGAATTATCTTGAGGCATTTTGCAAAATTAAATTGACAGTCAATGTGGACAATTTCTGGATTCTCCATTCTGTTCCATTAGCCCCATATGTTTATCCTGCCCTCCTGCTGTGAGCACCACACTGTCACAGTTTGTGTAGCTGTAGAGCTCCAGGTCTTCAAGTCAAGTGCTACAAGCCCTCCAAGTTGTACTTCCTCCCCCACCACCAAATTAGGTAAGCTCTTCAAGATCCTTTGCATTCCCAAATAAATTTTAGAATCTTGGCAGTTTCTAGAAACAATAACAAAAGTAAATGTTTGGGGTTTTGATTGGAATTGCATTTAATCTATAGATCAATATGGGGACAATGGACATAATCACAATATTAACACTTCTAGCACATGACAATACATCTTCAAATATGTGACAGTATGGATTCTTCCAATACATGGTATATCTCGACACTTGTGTTTTTATGGTCACTGAACTGAAAATATTTTCTGGGGTGCCTGGGTGGCTCAGTCTATTAAGTATCCAACTCCTGATTTCAGCTCAGGTCATGATCTCCCTGATTGTGGGATTGGGCCCCGCATCAGGCTCTGTACTGTTAGTGCTTGGGATTTGGGGATTTCTCTCTCTCTCTCTCTTTCTCTCTCTCTCTCTCTCTCTCAATAAACCAATAAATAAATAAATAAACATTTAAAAATGTAGATTTTCTAATTTTCTTGCCCTACAAACTTTATTAGAAGCGAAGTTATATAGTTTCCAAATATTGGGAAATTTTCCAAGTTTTAATTCCTTGTCAGAAATCTATTCTGCTATATTTAAATCATTTGAAAATTGCTAAGACATTTTATGGCCCAATATACAGTGTACACTGTATCATACTTTAACACTCCATGTGCACTTGAAAAAAATACATATTTTTGTAGTCACTACATGTAGTACTCTATGAATATCAATTGAGATTGACTGATAGCTTTGATCAGATCCTTCCTGACTTTTTGCTTACTTGTTTTATTAAATGCTGAGAGAAGTATCTTAAAATCATCACCATGATAATCACCTTGTCTATATTTCTCTTCTTTTTTTTTTTCTTGGGGGGGAGATAGGTTTTATTCATATATATTAAGCTATATGATTTTATGAGTTTATACCTAGGAATGTTAAGTCTCCTTGATGACTTGTTTCTTTTTTTTAATTTTATTCTTTTTTTAGCTCTTAACATAGTTGCAACTTTTGAATGAAACCACCAACTCTTAAAAATAAGAGCAAAGCATGTCCAGTTAATCATACAAGTTTCCCTCTAGATTGTTTTCAGAAAGGTCACATTTCTAAAATGTTAATTTAAGCTTTCATTAAATCTCTAAGTAAAATGAGTCCATAAAGTAAGACCCTTTACAATAATAGCTAAGCAAATATGACCTTAATTCATTGTGGTAAAACCATAACCTTGTATTAACAGAGATATTATTATAGTACTTATTCTTTTTATATAGCAGTAAGAAATTATTTTTAAAAATACTATACATATCCAGTTGAACATTGGAAAGTCTTCTGTTTTCATGATTTTATTTAGATCTAGTCAACATTTCTCCTTATATTTTGACCTACATTCAAGGAGCTGATGCCTTGTTTCTTTAGCTTGTACAATGTCCTTCTTTATCTCTGATAACACACCTTGTCTGATATCAATATCGACCTATGTCCTTTTTTATGCTTATTTTTTGCACGGAATATCTTCTGTATTCTGATTACTTTCAAACCTATATTTAAAACACATCTCTAATATTATATAGTTGTGTTTTTTCTCTTAATCCTGACAAACTGCCTTAAAATCGGAATGTATACTCCATAAATGTTTAATGTAATCATTGATATTTCTTAAACACAGATGAACACTAAGCACTGTCTGAAAAAAATTCTTGCATATTAAGCAAATAAATGACATAAATTTAATCTTAAAAGTGATTATTACCGTCATTTTAATTTATATACTACAAAAGATGTGTGTTTTTAATTTCATATTAAAAAGGATTAAGTTGAGGGTTAAGAGCCACAGACTGATGGTAAAGTTCTGCAGGAAGCATTTTTTAATGATTATTTATTCATTTTTGAGAGAGAGCAGGGGAGTGGCAGAGCAAGAAGGAGAGAGAAAGAGAGAATCCCAAGCAGACTCTGCGCTGTCAGCATAAGAACCTGATGCAGGTCTCAGTCTCACAAAACTTGAGATCATGACCTGAGCCAAAGTTGGATGCTTAGCCAACTGAGCCACCCAGGCTCCCCTGAAAGTGTGAGTTTTAATCAGGTATTAATTAGATAGTGGCTGAGACACAAAAATAGGAAGTACTGAGGGTGATCATGGAGATTTTTAAGAAGAAATGGTGAAAGACAAGAACTATGTAATCATACAGACTAAGTGGTACCTTAATTTTCCAATCCTTATTTTTTGTCACTGTAATGCTTAGTATTAAGATAAAATGTATGCTGTGCTCTGGAATGGACAATTTTTCTTCTAAATTTAATTCAAATATTTACATTTTTACTGACTTGGGTAATGTCTTGGTGGCAAGAAAAAATAAAAAAAAAGACATTTAAAGGCGGTTTCTTCTTTTTGTATATAACATTTCACTCTCTTAAAGTAGAAAGTTAAAGGAAGTAATGTCTCCATGAATGCCTGTTTAATAATCTTATACATTCAAATATGCTTGTTGGAATTCTGGTTGAATTAAGTGGCACATGAATAGTATTATACAAAAGATCGTGGAATTCCTGGTGCACAAAACTTCATGAATTTATCTAGTATGCCAATTCAGTGCTATTGAAAAATAGACACCATGATAGGATCAGAAATGTCAGATATTTATTGATGGACATGGCTGAATGAGTGAATGGATAAGTGAGTGACTGAATGAGTGAGTGAAAGAAAGACAGGCAGACAGAGCTAGGATAGGAGGATGGGAATGAGGGAGAGAGTGAAACAGTGAGAGTAAAAGAAAGGAATGGGGGAAGGAGATGGGAGAGGGGGTAGAAATCAGTAGTCAGAGTCTCCAGGCCAAAATCCAGGTCTGAAATCTGTGAAAAGAAAAGGAGAAGAATTAGGTATGAAAGCTTCAGAAGAAAATGAAGTTCTTAGAAAGTCTCAGCCAAGCTGAAAGGAAGTTTTCAAGCACAGGTTGATTTTTGGAAGAGACCCCACATCAAGCAGAAGTGGATTGGCTCTAGAACATCCACTATGATCAGCCACTGGCTTGGAGTAGAAACATGTCTATGGTGTGAATGGTGAATGATCCAAAGGTGTCACAAATGAAGACCATTAGTCATCTGTGCTCCTCATGGAATGCTGCCATGAAGGTGACACAATTCCACAGCCACCTCACAGAAGTTCTACATCTTCAAATAGGAACTGCATAGGGTATAAGCAACTTTAGCTGTCAGAAGTGTTGTCTATGGAGATTAACATATTTTTAAGGAAATATATTTTAGTTAGTAATTACATTTATACAATTCATCCACTGATAGAAATATAATCTAAGTAACAAGGATAGTTCTTGAAATATGAGAGCTGTTCAATATAACTTTGAGAACAAAAATATGTAGTCTCTCATATTTCTTATTTTAGAAAGCTCTTTAATTCAATTTCATTCTCTTTTCCACTTCATCTCTATTGCCTGAATAAACTTTTCTTTTTTATTTAGTTATAATCTTCATCTTAAGCTCTTTAAGAGTACATTATCTACACTCTTTTTAAATCTCGTAAAGTGTATGTTATAACCAATACCCATTCGTAACAGTGATTAAGCTCATGGGCCCTAAACCATACTATCTAAGATCAATGCACAGCTTCAAGATTTTCTAGCTGTGGGCACTTTGGCAGGCCAATTAACCTCTCTCAGCCTCAGATTTCTTGTTTGCAAAATTGAAATTGTAATACTACCTAATCATGGAATAGTTATGAGATTAAACATAGTATGTTAAAATATTTAGAGCAGTGTCTGATAAATCATAAGTTCTCAGAAAAGTAAGCCAGTATTAATCATGTCACCATTATTAACATGGATCACAAGCTATCCTATACAATTAATAAAGCATTGTAAATGTCTCCACTAGTGAAAAAAGATTTGATAAGGGTGCTGTAACCAGCTCAGCAATTGAGCAAATGTATCATATCAAATGACAATTTAGTACAAAAGTCTGGAAACAGAGAGGACCAGATGTAGCAAGAAAAGCAATATATAGTAAAATAATAATAAGAATGATAATAATAAAAATAAAAGAATTGAACACATGTCTGACATAAAGCTATGTTCTAAAGGCTCCAGTCACATCAGTACCCTCAAATACGAGCCTGATATAGAAGCTGCTGTAGCTAATACTCATGGACAGAAACCTGATGATAATGTACCCTTGTATTCAACTCTGCCTTGGCCATTATTAATCTACTTGGCTTTTCTATAACTCTACTTCAGAACTAGCAACTTGATTAAGACAGTCTTCCAAGTTTCATGATGGACTTTCCAAGGGTTTCTTCCTGTCCTCTATACCATAGTTCTATAGGCCTATCCATAAAAACATAGATAGAGAGATCCTTATCTCCTAAATATTTTGGAAACATTCAATTAAACTTGAGACATTTGCTGGCATCTCCAGCTTAACATTAATATACAAGTCAATCACCAAATAATCAATTATTTCATTAATTCACTCATTCATCACATGCAACAAATATTTAAATAACTTCCATATTTCAGGCACTGCAGTGAAAAAAATAATGATGAAAAACAGGGATGGAAAGCATACTAAATTCTTGTTTTCATGGATTTTATAGTATTGTAGTAGGGAGTTAAACCTATTTCAGATGAATTTCTTTTCTACCACAATTACCATTCTCTAACCAAGACTTAAGGTCCCTAGATCTCTTGCTTTACTGATGGAGAAGTAGCATATAGATCCAATAGGTGTTGCAATGACTAGATTAAATAGTAATGAATGTCAATAACATAAATTGACTAAACAGTCATATCAATTCTCTGAATTATATCTGCTACACTCCAAAACCATGGAAAATTCTTGATATGTTAACAACAGGAAACATGTTAAAATCAGAATGAGATATGGAAGGATAATATCATATATCTTATTTACAAGAAAAACATACTTGTTCTTAAATGTTAATTTACTGATTATCTGATTTCCTAAAAAAAGAAAAAAATATTTAAATTATAACTTCCATGTGCACTTAAATTTAGAGGAAAATACTATCAAATTCACTATTTTATTTAAACCTAAAAACACCCAGAGCAATTGTTATTACTTATCTTCATTTTGCAAATTAGGAAATGGAATTCCATGTTAAATGGTTTAAGCTTACCTGGCTAAGAAATGAGGGTTTTTTTTTTTTTTTTGGTGGTGGTGGGGGGGGGTTAACTCAGATTTCTCCAGAGCCTATGCTCCTCCCATGTGTCCCTGCTCTCTAAGTTATATTTGATATATTATTCAAAAGCAGAATCAAAATTCAGTTCCCCATGAAGTGATCCTGTTTTCTGGCTCAGTCAATGTTATTAACTTTTCATTTACTCTACCTAGCTTCCAAATTTATAATTCCTTTTACAGTGGAAATAATTTAATATTTGGTATTTTATATAATACCCCATCTTATACACATTTTATTTTATGTAGTTCACTACATGAAACCTGTGATATTTTAAAAAAATAGAATAATGGAAACTTGCACATGTTCCACATCCAGTCAGCAAATATTTCTATCTGCTTTCTTAAGAACCATGCTCAAAACTATGGAAAAGTCACACAATAGCAAGTCACCGTTTCTTTCTTTCTTTTTTTTTTTAACGTTTATTTATTTCTGAGAGAGAGAGAACAGGGGAGGGCAGAGAGAAAGGGTGACAGAAGATCCAAAGAGAGCTCCACATACCAACAGCAGAGAGACTCATGCAGGGCTCAAACTCACAAACTGTAAGATCATGACCTGAGCCAAAGTCAGACACTCAGTCAACTGAGCCACCCAGGTGCCTCAAAAGCCATGGCTTCTGCCTTAAATTGCTTATGCCCTCATAGTGAAACAATTCATAAATACTAAAATGACAACAAAAGGTAAAATGAAGTAAAGGAATTATGAACAAGGTCCTATGAGATCACAGAGTGGGGAGAAATTGCTTTCCTTTGAGACAATTGTTTAGAAATGCTTAATCATAAAAGAGGTAACACATAACCTGGGCTAAATTGCCTTGTGACAGGTAGAGATGAAGGTGAAGATATTTCAGTAAACAAAAGATCAAAAACACAGCAAGGGGGAAGAAATCAACAATAATTTCTGATTTGGGGTGAAATATATGCACGAGTGGACACAGTGAAAAGATGGGTGGTTGTTCTGAGACCAGACTTTGGATAACATGATAACAATATCAGAGAGTTGTATACCTTGTCCTGCATAGAATTAGAGCCAGGGAGGGTATTTGGCAAAGTAATAACAAACTCAGAGACATCTCTTAGGAAGAGTGAATTGAGAGCAGTATGAAAGATGTGATAGAGAAGAGATCAGGGACAGAGATGAAAATGTCTCATGCAAGTGTCCAAGTAATTGCATATGAAGACTGTGAGCTTTTATGGCTTAGAAATGAAGGGGTTGTGACGGATAAGAGAAATATTTCAAAACTAAAATCAATAGACCTTAGAAGATAATTAGATATGAGAGACAGAAACAGATCACTCATTCATTTCTTTAACCCTGCACTTATGTTCAGATGTTTATTGTCCATTTCATGCCAAACAATGATCTAAGGTCTAGCCTGAAAGGAGAGATACACGATGTTCTGCAAGAAATATACTCTTCAACAAAGCATTACAGTGCAGAGTGATCACTGCATTATCAGACACAATTGTGAGATGCAAGTTATCTAGTGTGGCCCCACTAGGAGACAACCAGAACCTTGGGTTTGATCTGAACAACTGCAGACCATGATACCGTTAGTAAGGACAAAGAAGATAGAAAGGGAGGTGCCCATTTTGGAAGAGATAATGAGGAGGTTCATTTATATGTTTGAAGGCATCCACAGACCATCTATGGACAGTTATATTAAGATGTCATACAACCGATACCTGTGAAGAAGAACATTTCTTCCAAAGTCAAGCACATTTGAAAATATATTAATGCAAGCAAAGACAATTGTAATGCAACCTCATATGCAACTAAATTCTCTTCATAACTATTACCATTTTAAAAAAAACAGGCTTTTAAGAGGACTTTCTAGTAACAAAATTATTTCCATTATTAACAGATGGAGAAATTCTGATCTAATTTTTAAATGCAACAGACATCTTAGCATTATCTGACTTTTTTTTTTTTTTACAAGTTGTGCTTTTGGATTTCGAGATCCAAGGGGAAAAAATCCCAGTGAATATTATGCTGGTTAGTGTCTGGCAGTTGCTTTTTTAGCTGATGGTTTGAAAGAGAATTAAAGTGTCAGGAGAAGGAAAGTAGCTTCACTGATTACTCAGTGGTTTTCAGCACTGTGTGCTAATCCCTTTCACCCAAGATAACGCCAAGCCTAAGTTAAAATCTCACTCCATTTAGAGCCTCATACTCCAGGAAAACAAAACAAAACAAAACAAAAAACAGGGTTTTCCAGACATTGAGAAACAGAACCCAAAAATTTGAGAGTTATCAGAGAAATATGTACTTAGCCAGCCGCCATGTAAGAAATTATGCAATCCAATGTAAAAATTAAATATTGTGGTGAACTTGGTAAAATAAAAAGAGAGTGTGCCCCCTCAAAAAATGATTGGCCTCATGAGTATATCTTATCAATGAATAACTGAAGAGTACTATAAATCAACAAATGAAGATGCAATCAATACATTTCTCATAAACCAAGCAAATTAATAAACCAAGCTAATTAACCAAGCAAATTTTGCTTCAGACTGTATATTTTAAAGATTACTTGTGTATTTTCCTATAATAGCCATATGATTAAGAAGAAAATCTGTATTTCACTCCGAATTATTGCATTCAAATCCATTTCCTTTTACCCCAGTGAGCAATTAGTTTATACGATATTGGACTTCTTACCCACTCAAAGTGTGAATGAATGAATGTAAGCAGACAGCAAGCTTCTATCATGCAAAATGCATACAAGATTAAAAAAGAAATTCATCATTCAAATGCCTATCTATTTAGTAGTCAGAAAATGGATAAGGGTATTTCGTAAATTTTCTCTGCCTGCTGTTTAAAAACAGACAAACAAAAACCACCCCGCTTTCTGATTTATCATCTTTTGTGTCCAGGTCCCAGTCTTATATTTCTTGGCTTTGAACATGACCATCCTCTGCAAAACTCACCTCCTTCTCTTGACTTGAATTAACCTATGCCAATCACACATTTCAAAATGAGATTCAGCACCATCTCCCGAAATATTTTTGATGCTTTGTTCTATCTTCTCTTGTATTTATATTCTTTCTTCATTTCACATGCAACATATTTTTTAAAAGTGATAAGAAAGAACTGGCTTTGTTTTCTGAATAATTTATATCATTTATGCCATGAGAAGTACCCAATATATAAAGTGTAATTTCATTCATTGTTAAAGAAGTTACTAAACAAACAAACTGAAGACCAATTGTGGGCATAATACCAGAAATTAGAATTAAACAAAGATCTATTTTTGAAAAATTTGCAGAGTTTATTCATTCTACAATTATTAAGTTAATGATTATATTACTAAACATTTTGCTAAGTATTTAGGATATTATGTATGGGGTATTTGCCTTTAAAGATCCCACACAGAAAGATATATATGTAAAAATTAAAGCATAATTCATGACAAGTAAATATAATGTGTGATCCCAAATTAGATTCTGCTTAGAAAAAGAAAATTAATGGAACTGGTAAAAATTGAAAAAGGCCTGTATTTAGTTAATAATATTGCATCCATATTAATTTTCCGGTTGAGATCATTGTACTGGAGTTACGTAAGCTATTAACATGGGAGGAAGGTGAATAAAGGGTACTTAGGACTTATCTGTACTGTTTTTGCAAACATTATTTCAAACAACAGTTTTTCTAAACAATGTAAACTATATCATGAGATTAACCTAGAAATACCCATATCATGATAAATTCAATCAGCATTCCTTTTCAAGAAAGGTTTTAGTGTTCAACCTTAGGGAGTTTGGTTCACAGACAATTTACAAGCTTCTTAAGGACATGGCTAAGCAGAAGAGAGCTCTCCCAACCTTAGCCTCAGCCTTCCAACCACATCCATATCTGGTAACTGAGTAAAGTGAGAGGAATATAAAGGCTTGGCCATTTCTGTTCAACAGAAGACATACTCTCTGACAAGCACGGTTACTTTCAGAATTCTTTCCTGTAGCTTTGTTAAGCCTACTCCACAGGGACACCTGGGTGACTACTCAGTTGAGCATCCAACGGTGGCTCAGGTCATGATTTTGCAGTTTGTAAGTTCAAGTCCTATGTCAGGTCCTGTGTTGACAGCTTGGAACCTGGAACCTGGTTCAGATTCTGTATCTCCCTTTCTCTCTGCCCCTCCCTCACTTGCAGTCTGTCTCTCTCTCTCAAAAATAAATAAAACATTAAATATATTTATATATTATTATATTATATATTAATATATCATATATTGTATTATATATACATATATGCATATTATACACACATGTATACATATATATAGAAAACCTATACCACAGTGTGTCTGCCTCCTTGGCCCATTAGTGCTACTCCGTACTTCCTTTCCTAGATGTTGATCCTCAGAAACATGTTGCAGCCCAGCTACATCTGGAGAGTCTACATCTGGAGAACCCAATCAGGGTTGTTAAAGGACTTGTAGAACACAGATCATAGAGCAATTATAATACAGTCGATTTTATTTTATGTGACATACACATTTCAGAAAACACATCACGCCATGCAAAATCTGCACAATAAAACCCACAGGATTTATGGGGAGAAATGGGGTGAAAGAAAAACACTCAAAAATGTAAAGTGTCAATAACATATTAAAAAAGATAAGAACAGGGGTGCCTGGATGGCTTAGTTGGTTAAGCGTCCGACTTTCGCTTAGGTCATGATCTCACTGTTCGTGGGTTCGAGCCCCGCGTCGGGCTCTGTGNATATATAATATAGACTTCTTATATTGTATATATTAAGTATACAAGAATATATACTTTATATATCATATATGTTACATATACATATATATTACAGTAAATATGGCAATTGACTGAAAAAAACTGAAATTTGCTTGTGGAAGTGGGTATTAAATGGGTTGTAGCTTGTGAGTTATTGTGAAATGGCGGACTGAAGGTTATCTGCAATCACATGGGAAGTTGTAACAGCAGAAGACACACATGGTGAATTGAGGTAACCATTGTGGGTGTTTCAGGGATGTGTGTGTGTGTGTGTGTGTGTGTGTGTGTGTGTGTGCGCGTGCCTACATTTTGTGTATTCCTATCAACTGGGTGCAGTTTTCTGAATTTATCTAAGAAATCATGCAAAAGAAAACACAACATTTGTGTTAAGCTCTAATTATTTCCCATCAATCACACTGGAAAAAATAATTGTGTTTTTAAAACAAGTGTGTTAGGAGAACTGACTATACAAGACAATAAAAGCACACATCAGATAGTATTTTACATATGACAAATAAATGAATAGTTTGTGAGAAGCATAATACAGCTTTTCTGAAGACAGAGAAGTTGCCCTGCATTACATGTGAAGACCCCAAATCATACCATTTATGGCAACATGCTGGCTAATAATTTACAATTAGGATATGTTATTAGTATTGTTTCTATTTAACCAATGTCACTACAGGGAATATGTGATATGTGAAATCCAAGCAAACATAAACATTTAATTTACTAATAATGATTAATTAAAAAGGCAAACTGAAATTAAAATGTAGAATCCTAGTAAATAGATTATTATTCTTTCCTATAGGTTACAGGAAATTTTTATTTATAAACATACACGTAACAGCATTACATTATTCATTTAATATTTATTGAGTGCCTGAGATAAATCAGGGACTAGTCTAGGTGCTAGGAATAAGGCTCTCAGCAAAATAAAATATTTGTCTGTTTTTTTTAATGTTTTTTTATTTATTTCTGAGAGAGAGAGACAGTGTGAGCAGGGAAGGGTCAGAGAGAGAAGGAAACACAGAATCCAAAACAGGGTCCAGGCTCTGAGCTGGCAGTCAGCACAGAGCCCGACCTGGGGCTCGAACCCGTGAACATGACCTGAGCTGAAGTCAGACGCTTAACTGGACTGAGCCACCCAGGCACCCCAATATTTGTATGTTCTACTGCAGCTTATAATCTAGAGGAAAATAGAGAAAAAAATAAACATTTTAAGACAGTGAAAGTGCTATTGAAAAAAAAATAATAAAACAAAGTAAGGCTATAAAGAGTGATGAGCATAATGGAAAGTTCACCAGGGGGCCTCTTAGGAGTTTAAACTATTGCTACTCAGTAAGAGAAAGCATTTTTTTTCCCAGGTACAAAGATAAATTATTTTGGGTCATTACTTTCTATAGAGCTAAGAGCAAAGTTTACATTTTCAGTGGACAATTGTAGTTGTAGTCACCTTGTACCTAAATATGCTCCATTGAACAGCTAAACAAAATGCTCAACAGATTTCAAAATGTATGCTTTTAAAGGCATCAGAGACTGGAAGCAATGAGTGCTAGTGAACACAAGTAGAGCACATCTATATGATCACCACCCAAGACAAGAAACAGAAGAGTCCAGCACCTCAGATACCCCCATAGTGTACTTTCTAGTTGTTGGGAGCCATTTCTGAGCTCAGGTTGAGAAAGAACTCCCTATGAGGTTAAGGTGAGTTGCACAGACTCTTACTGATCAGATGATGACAGATATCCACCCCCATCCAATTGTTTCTGCTTGGAGCACCGACCCCCAAGGCATCTTTGTTGATCAGTATCACATTGTCTTGTGTGCTAAAGATACCTTCCTTCCCCATAGGATAAGCATCTAAATCACCTACCTCAGTCACTATTGATAAAGGTTATGCATGAGTCTTCTACAAATCTGTGTTCTGACAAATAAATTTGTCATCAGAAATCATTGTCTAAAGCAAATGCAACTTCTGTGCTGTCCCCCAAACAATTATAAAATAAAGTTGAGCCCCAGTCAGAGCAGAGGTGCCTGCCTGGTGACCAGAAAGACTCTCGGGCTCTCTCACCCCTCCCTCGCCGACACCGTCCATCCTTCAGGGACCCCTGGACCTGCTGGAACCGGTCTCCAGCACGAATCATCCACACTCTGCCGAAGGAAATCTTTCAAAAGCATTACGTGGGAGACTTTTCAGACCAGGAATATTAGAAGGACATGCTGATTTTGAAACAGTTTCCTGACTTCATTGAGAATGAACAGATCCAAAGGTATCAGGACAAGCACTTAATTATTTTCCATGCTGTTCCTACTGTTATTACAGTAATTATGCCCATTTTATCTCTGGCAATTAAGTGCTTGTCCTTTTCATACACCCAGATCTGGGCATCGGAAACCACAACAGACCTTCATTAAAGTCTTTTATCTGAGTCTGATAATAGACTTAGGGCCCCTGAAATGATAGATAGTTTCAGAAAGAATCTTGGAATATCAGTGACATAGTTAAAAAGTGGACATGTGCTGAATCTCTGTTCTATATGTCCCAAAGTGATCTGCAACTATTAACAAGATTCCTTCACACTCAGGAAATGGAAAATCTCAGACACAGATACTTCAGAGACTGTTGAATATGGTTCAATCCTAACACACTGTCACCAGTTGAAACTAACATGAATCAACTGAAAAATGGAAATTTGGTTTCTGGGTCTCTTTGATGGCCCTACTGGAACCCCAGTTTATTTCCTACATTTTTTTCCAGTTTGAGTTTCCTTTCAATTCCTGAGTACATAGTAGGACTATATTTCTCTTCTAGGCAATTTTGACCATGTAACTGTGTTCTGGCCAAGAAAATGTGGGTTATTTTATTTCAAGTCCTGAGCCATAAAACCCTCCAGCATAATCCTCTTTTTTTTTTTTTTTTTATTTCTCCAAATCCCAGCTGAGTCAAAAGAGAATCTAAAGAAAGTTAAGGGGTCATTGGGTAGCTCAGTCAGTTGAGGGTCCAACTCTTGATTTCAGCTCAGGTCATGATCTCAGAGTTTGTGAGTTCAAGCCTCAAATCAGGCTCTGTGCTGACAGTTAAAAGCCTGCTTGGGATTTTCTCTCTCCCTCTCTCTCTGCCCCTTCCCCTATCTCTCTTTCTCTCTCTCTCTTTCCCTCATTCTCAAAATAAATAAATAAACTTTTAAAAATAATAAGGGGCCCCTGTGTGGCTTAGTCGGTTAGGCATTCAACTTTGGCTTAGGTCATGATCTCACAGTTCATGGGTTCAGGCCCCGTGTCGGGCTCTGTGCTGCTTCCTATTCTGTATCTCCCTCTCTCTCTGACCCTCCCTTGCTCACGCTGTATCTCTCTCTCTCTCTCAGAAATAAATAAAACATTAAAAAATAAAATAATAAAATAAAAAATGATAAAAAAATAAAAGAGACTGGAGTCATAAGGAGGAAAATGTCCAGGTTATGAGGTCAAGGGGAAGCCATCTGACTACTAACACCCCACTCTTCACTGTGTCATGAGTGAAAATAAACATTTATTGGGTAAAGTTATAAGATTTTTAATTTGTCTATTATAGCAGCTAGCATTACCTGATTGGTGATTTACCTGTTGTAATACAAATATCCAAGTAGAAGTCCTTGGACCATTTTCTTTCTCTATCAAAAATAATGCAAATATGATACCACAATCATGTAGAAGACACAGATTAGTATTACCATTCTACTTTAAAATTCAAAGATTATGCTATTATAACCTTTAACTTTTCAGTTTGCCCAATACATAAAGGGGACATACCTTGGAGACTCAAGATGAATGTAATCAAGTGCGACTGTTATTCTAGATCACACATATTAACTGTGATTAGAACATAGATATTCTGACTCCATAGCTCCAGTGCTCATTCATTCAATAGCCTTCTGTTACAGTCCACCATAATTCACATGGTGAAATCTTAACCCCTATGTGATGTCAGTAGGAGGTAGGTCCTTTGGAAGGTTAGTAAGTCATGAAGGTGTAGACTTCATGAATGGGATCAGTGCTTCTATTAGAGACACCAGAGAGTTCTCTTACTCTCTCTCTGCCATGTGAGGACACAATGAGAAAATATCCTTCTGCAACCAGAGGTGGGGCTTCACCAGAACCCACCCATGCCAGCAGCCTGATCTCAGACTTCCAGCTGGGAAGACTGTGAGAACTACATTTCTATTGTTCATAAGCCATAAGGCTGTAGCAACCTGGGCTAGAACACCTTCAGGGCAAGAGGTTTATTAAGTTGAGAAGAACAGAATCAAAACTATAAGTACCAGCCTGTTTGATAATTTATATAAAAGATTATCATCCTCAGTGACTTGACTTTTAAAAGGAGAGAAGAGATTTGCTGAGTTCAAGATGGGAAAAATCATACTATCTAAAAGCTTTCTTTAAAAGCATATAATAAGATATTATGATGATGGTAATTTGTACCATGTTTGAAAAGTTAACAAGTGCATCCACCTGTATTGTCTACTGGGAAGTAGACCGGAGATTAGATACTAAGTCTAAAAATAGATACAGGAGGTTGCAGAAGTGACTTGAGTGTGGAATGTAGACTGAAGTAACATTTTCAACATTTAAAAAATGTATTCCAACGAGGTTGTTTTAGTTTAATTTTCTAGGTATATGATAAATACTATATTATACTACATTTTTATTTTACATACTTTTAATTGAGTAATGATATTTATATCTGAAAAGAGTAGAGTAAATAACTGTAGAAACATGGTTCAGTATTTTATTATATAAATAATAATAATAACTAATAAGAAATGTATGATTTTTTTCCCTATGGATATTTCCTGGGGTGTTTTATAAACCCGATACTAAGGACAAGGATATGCTTCAAATATAGGACATGCTTGTACAACAGAGCCAAGTATCAGAGCATACTGTCTCAGACATAGTTTAATAAACTAATAAATCTAATTTAAAGAAACAAAGTAGAAGTTCTCAGGACAATTTAAAGTCTAAATAGATAGTTTGTGTTTGACATGCAACTTTGCTCCTAAAATTCCATCAAGTTATTTACCACTGTATTTTAATTTTTTATAGTGTCACTTTATGGGTATGTCTTATCTCACCTTCTAGTTCCTAAATTCAATGAGATTAGTATAGTAACCCCACAATGCCTAATACCTTCATGCACCTTGTATATATTCAATAAATATTTGTAGCTACTCAATAAGTAATGTCACTATTAAGTAATTAGTATACTTCAAGGCCTACATCTATAAGTTCTCTCAAATCAACCTAAACTACAGGAGTCTTCCTCCCTCAGTTTCTGTTGACATTTTTATATTTTCTTATAAGATCACCACTGTCCTATAGATTTCTAAGGGTAAACTAATCCAATTTGTTCTAAAGAAACCTACTTCTGTCTATTGACAGACATAAAAAGTAAGAATGAATCAGTTTTGGAAACTGATTAAACAAAGTTGAGCAAGTGTTTTGATATGCACTTCTTGGGTATTTGAATACACAGATGTAAATTGTAAATCTCTAAAATGGGAATAAAATATGTATTGTTTTCCCAACCTATTTGACCTTCACTTAGTATTTCATAGAACACATCAAGATTGAATGCATTGCAATTTATAAGATGTCCACAGACACATATCTCACTTCATTAAAAATAAATGTATATAGGAGTGCCTGGGTGGCCCAGTGGTTTAAATATCAGATGTTTAGTTTTGGTTTAGGTCATGATTTCACAGTTGGTGAGGTAGAGCCCTGTGTCTAGCTCTGCTCTGACAGTATAGAGCCTGTTTGATATTCTCTCTCTCCCTCTCTCTCTCTCTCTGCCCCTCCCCTGCTTGGATTCTCTCCCCCTCTTAAAATAAATAATCACTAAAAAATAAATATATATATGTTATATAGATAGCCTTATTTCATATATATGTATATATATACATTATGTATATATGTAAGTGTATACATATATATCCTGATTATATATCAGGAATGAGTACTACTATGTTCTCTACATTTTGGTAAGAAATCTTGATCAACACCATGTGTGGATGGTATGTTTTGAGGGCAGCTGACCTGCAGCCTGCGTGTCCCATGCCACCTCCTATGGAAGCCTGAGCCCACCATGCCATATAACTTTCTCCCTTTGTCTCACAACCATGTCCACCATTGAGAATGCTAATTCACTAGCTGCCAGCCTTAACCAGATTCAAGAACAAAGGGAAAGACAGTCCAGTTATGAGGCAGTGCTGAGTAGAATTTAATGCATAGCTGAGGAGAGCTAAGAAGGATGACCAAATGCTGCAAAGGAGAGATGTAAGTTTATTTCTTGATGACGCTACTTCACTGCATGAAAACCACAACCACGGCACTGTAAATTGGTCTGTTGATGACACTGATGACATTGTCAAAAGCATAAATAGCAACAATTTGGAAATCCAGCCCCAGGCTACTCAAGATGCTAGGAAACTGCTTTCTAGGGGAAAATAGCTCCCGTAGACAACATAATCTGAGTTGGTTTGATTCCAAAATTTGTGTCTTTCTTGTGCAGAACTGACTGTAGTCCTGTTCAGTTTGAATCTGCCTGGGCCCTCACTAACATTGCTTCCAGGACATCAGAATAGACCAAGGCTGTGGCAGATGCAGGCACTATCTCATCATTCATTTCTCTTTTGGCATGTTCTTATGCCCACATCAGTGAACAAGCTGTTTGGGTTCTAGGAAACATTGCAGGTGATGGTTGGTTTTCCAAGAATGGTTACAAAGAACGGCTTTTGGCTCTCCTTGCAGTTTCTAATACATTATCTTTAGTATGTGGTTACTTACTTAACTACTTGGACACTTCCAAACATTTGTCACAACAAGAATCCTGCACCCTTGTTAGATGCTATTGAGCAGATTCTTCCTATCTTAGTTCGTCTTCCGCATCATGATGGTCCAGAAGCAGTTATTAGAAGATACCTGCTGGGCCATTTCCTACCTTACTGATGATCCAAATGAATGGATTGAAATGGTTGTGAAAATAGGAGTTGTGTTAAAATTGTGAAGCTTCTAGGAGCTACTGCACTGCACACTGTGACTCCTGCACTAAAAGCCACAGGAAATATTGTCCCTGGGACAGATGAACAGACTCAGGGTGCAATAGATGCAGGAGCATTTGTCTTTCCCAGTCTACAGGAAGTTATGTGGACAATATCAAACAACACAGATGGTCACCAGGACCAGATACAGCATGTTGTGAATCACGGATTAGACCCATTCTTCCTTGGTGTTCCCTCTAAGGCAGACATTAAAACACAAAAGGAACTGTATGGGCTGTGACTAACTATCCAAGTAGCAGAAGAGTTAGATTGTATACCTCATTTATGGTGGCATTACAGAACCATTGATGAATCTCTTAACTAACAGATACCAAAAGTATTCTGGTTTTTCTGAATGCCATTTCAAACATACTTCAGGTTTCTGGAAAACTAGATGAAACTGAGAAACTTAGTATAATGATTGAAGAATATGGAGGTTTGGAGAAAAGTGAAGCTCCACATAGTAATGCAAATGAGTCTCTGTACAAAGCTTCATTAAATTTGATTGACAGATAGTTCTCTGTAGAGGAAGAGGAAGATTAAAACGTTGTGCCAGACACTACCCCTGAAGGCTATCTGTTCCAAGTTCAAGATGGCACTCCTGGGACTTGCAACTTTTAGATTGTACAGGTGAGGCATAAAGTTGTTTGTCGTGTACTATGGTATAAGTTTATCTCACTGTTTCTCTACAAGAACTCTTTTTAAGTGTGTTTTGTTACTGCAGCACTTTCTATAAGGAAACTATACTTGAGCAGTTCCAAACTGGCATACTGTATGAAGCTTCTCCTCTCAGTAGGTTTCTTATTTCTATATGGAATCTCATATCTTGCAGTGTCCTGTAAATAAAGATTTATCAAAAGGAGAAGAAGGAGAAAGAGGAGGAGGAGGATGGTGGAAGAAGAGGAGGAGGAGGAAGAGGAAGAGGAAGAGGAAGAGGAAGAGGAAGGAGAAGGAGAAGGAGAAGAGGAAGAGGAGGAGGGGGAGGAGAGGGAGGAGAAGGAGGGGAGGTGGAGGGGGAGGAAGGGGAGGAGGGNGGATGGGGAACAATAAGTAGAAGAGATCATAAGACTAATAAATAATGATTCCAAGACTGAAACCTTCAGTACTCTTGATTTCTAGGACTCTGTGCTCTTGATAAATTCTCCATGTGTGAAGTGTGTTGTTCCAACTCTTCTGTAAATCCTTGAGAATAATGACCATATCTTATTCTGCTTTGCATCTTGCATACTTCCCACTTCATAGTTGATATGCAGAAATGCTTATAATTTTAGTCACTGATTCTAGAAGAGGTAGTCTTGGAGAAGTTACTTTATGACTGGGAAAGATGTTCTCCTTTCCAACTAAAACTAAACAAGAACTGAGTCTCAGCAATCTTACTTTAATATTCAGAATTGATCAGACACAATGGCTTGTGATTTGAAATTGAACTTCTTTTGTAGTTGTTATTGCTATTATTATTGTTGTGAAAAGAAATCTTACCTCCCAGAATTACACAGCTTTCATCCGTATGCATTTTAAATTAAAATACAAACAGTCAAATTAATAACACATATCAAAGTAATTAAATGGATATAACTGTTGCTGATTTGGAAATGATTTCTGTTTGTTTTAGTTTTAGTTGTTTAATCCCATGTGTTGGGGCTTACTTTCCCACATCTCTTGAAAAGTGGTCTCCATAATTGTTTCATTTAAAAAAAAAAACAAGTCTCTCAAGTAGTGGATTACATGTTAATCTTAAAGCACACAACTGTTAGCATATTGTCAACACAGAGTGCTATTATCTTTGCAAAATACCTTATAATTTTGTTTATGCCTAGAAAGCAGAAAGGCAACCATAATTCCTTCAATTTACCTCCTACCTTAATCTGGAGGCAAAGTTAATACATTTGACTCCAAAAATTGATCTGTCTTCTAAAGCCCTTGCCTCATATTCGAATAGCCTAAAAAGCTTTACCAAAATACTGTTAAGTAGGTCTCATCCAAGTCAAATTAAATCAGAATCTCTTAGCACGTGGCTTCAACATCAGTTTTTTTTTTAAATTCCCTAAGTGGTTATAATGTGTAATCAAGGCTGAGAACCACCACTTTAGAGGCAAATAATCATCACAGTCTGAGACTAGAAGGCAGTTTTGAACAGTGTTCACCAAAGCCTAACTGTGCACATGAGAATCACCACTGGGACTTTTGCAGGGTACAGAATCCCAAGTCCCCACTGAATCAGAATTTCCAGTGGTATGGCCCCAGCTGAGTCTTACCCATGATGGAGTTGGAGGACCACTGCTTTGGACCTTTTAAAAACTAACTTTCTAACACATGAGAGAATCTGACTTAGAATTTTAATCCAAATAACACCCTCTTTTGGTTATTCTCATTAAAATTTCTTCATAGTCCTTTCCTGCAGGATACAGTGTTTCTTTTAAAAAGTAGAGTGTGTCAAGGGATCCTGGGTGGCTCATTGAGTTAAGCCTTCGACTCTTGATGACTCAGGTCATGATCTCATGGTTTGTGAGTTCGAGACCTGTATCAGGCATCAGGCACTGTGCTGACAGTGGGGACCCTGCTTGGGATTCTCTCTCTCTGTCTCTGTCTCTGTCTCTCTCTCTCTCTCTCTCTGCCCCTCCTCACATATCTCTCTCAAAGTAAATAAGTAAACTTTAAAAATTAAAAACTACAGTGTGTCATAATGAAATATGTCAGCTTCTAGGAGTTGGAACACCTGAGTTTGGGGTGTTTTACTTACTAGTAAGTACTACTTACTGAGTACTACTTATTCGTTGTATTAACATGGGCAAATCACTTTCTCTTTCTCATTTAGTATCTAAACTTAAGTCATAGGATTGTAATGATCAAAGGAGTGAATATAATAATTTCCAAACCTGACTGATCATCAAAATCTTCTGGAGTATGTGAGAAAATTATATAAATTCCTTGATCTAGTTTGAAGAGATTTTATTCCTCTGTATATGGAGTATGGTTGAAAAGTAAATTCTCTCTCTTTATTTCATTTTATTTAAATCCAATCTAGTTAACATACAGTGCAGTAAAGGTTTCAGGAGTAGAAATCCATCACTTGCATACAACACCCAGTGCTCATCCTAACAAGTGCCCTCCTTACTTAATGCCCATCACTCATTTAGCCCATTCTCCCAACCCCCTTCCCTCCAGCACTCTTTAGTTTGTTCTCTGTATTTAAGCGTCTCTTACGGTTTGCTTCCCTCTCTGTTTTTATTTTTCCATCCCTTCCCCTGTGTTCATCTGCCTTGTTTTTAAATTCCACATGAGTGAAATTATATGATATTTATCTTCTTCTGACTGACTTATTTTGCTTCATAATTTCTCTTTTGAAAACTTGTAAGTGAGTTTGATAACTGGCCAGTCGTTCTGTGTTGATGCACACTGGAGAGAGTGAGGTCCGCTGTCAGCATCAGGGATATGGAGATTCAATTTGCAGCGATGCACATGACCCCTCAGGCAGCTCTCAGGTAATACAGATAAGTCGCATCTCAGCAGGTGCTATTTCTAGAAGAGCAGTTCTTGGATAATTTGATGTAGGAGGTGAGAAGATTTATGGCATAGGCACTGTCTTATATGTATCCAGAAATAAAGAGTTACCCAGGTCGTGTTCACTTATTAGTTTGTTGTTTCCCTTTTTCTTTCACCTAAAAAGAGACAATATAAAGCAAAGGAAAAAGCGTAGGATTTGAAATCAGATCTCAATTTTAGTAGAGGTCTGCTTTTGTTTTTACATGACCCTGGTGTCACTACTGTGATCTATACGGGTCTCAGATTCCTCTTCTGTCAAATGCAGATTATACCCCTGCCTTATCTGCCTCACTGGAACTTAGTGAGAAATAAATAAAATAATATATATTAGCATTTTGGCATGTAAACATTGTATATGAAATTTCTCTAATGAATTGTGGGCTCCTAGAACTTTTTCTTTGATCCTCATTCATTCATTCACTTATTCATTTGCTTATTTGTTCACTGAATATTTTTTAAAAAATTTTTAATGTTTCATTTATTTCTGAGAGAGAGAGACAGCATGACCAGGGAAGGGTCACAGAGAGAGGGAGACACAGAATCTGAAGCAGGCTCCAGGCTCTGAGCCAGCTGTCGGCACAGAGCCCGATGCAGGGCTCTAACCCACTAACCATGAGATCATAACTTGAGCAGAAGTCGGATGCTTAACCAACTGAGCCACCCAGGTGCCTTTGTTCACTGAGTATTTACTGAGTGTCTAGTATGTGCTAAGAATTATGCTAGGACATAGGGATATAGGAACACATAGCAGTAGATTAAAGACAGATGTGGTGGTTGTTCTTAGGATGCCTAACACCATGTTTTGGGCTTTAACTGAATAATTACACAAATAATTATTAAACTATAGTTAAAATAAGCACTATATAGGAGAAACTCAGGCCAATGAGAAGGTGTAAAGAGGAGGCTGCCCCAGTGTCTCCCTATTACCTATGAACAGTGACATATATGTTGACATTAGCTTGAATTGTGAGTAGGACAGGCAAGCAGTGATGAGACTGATCCTGATAGAGGGAACAGCCTGTGCAAAGGTCCTGAGGAAGGAAAGTGGATAATGGTGTATGAGGAACTGAATAAGTAATTAACAATTGCAATGAGCAGGTGGTATGGGATCAATGAAAATGGCTCTAGGAGGTACCAATGGGACAGTAATATTTACGTCATGTCTAGGCCCCTATTTTGTTCATCTTTAATAGCAATGGACACCTTCAATTAGTAAGATTAAACAAGGAATGAAAGAATTAGATTAGAACTTTAAATACATCACTCCAGTTGCTGTATGATTCATGTCTTGGAATACTTGATTATTTGGAGACCAGGCAGAAGAAGGGGAAATTTGAGAGAATTGTACCCTCTACTGAGATGGACTAGAAAGAAAGAAACTGGATGGATTCAGAGGTGTAGTCAGGCAGGGAATGACTCCTCTCTTTTTTGTATTCTTATGGCTTAGTAGAGTGCCTGACACATAGTCATTATTATCATGCTCCTTTGTACTTTAGGGTCGCTTTCTTTCTTTTCTTTTCTTTTCTTTTTTTTTTTTTTTTTTTTGGTTTTTCTGTGTTTGTTTTTTTNTTCTTTTGTCTTTTGGTTTCTTTTTTTTTTTTTTTTTTTTTTTTTTTTTTTTTTTTTTTTTTTGGCTTTTTCGATGTTTGGTTTTTGGTGGTATGAACACTTAATGTGAGGCCTACCCTCAAAAAAGTATTAAGTATACAGGAGTTAATTGTTAACTATTGGCACTATGTCATGCAGTGGAGCTCTAGAACTTATTCATCTTGCATAACTGAAAAAAATTTTAAACTAGTTAAGATGTCCTCATTTCATGAACCTTATCCACAAACATACTCTGATGTATGAGTCTTTCTATCCTTCTTGACTTGTCAAGGTTTCTGTTCTCCTCATGTTTCTACATACATTTCAGACCCTTATGGGTTTATATTACTTTACCTTAATTCCTTGTATTTATGAAACATGAAATTGGTAATAAACCTTTACAGTGGCTTGACTGGTGCAGAGCCCAGTGACTAATGTAACCACGGCAGGCCAGTTTGTCCACACAAAGGCCCACATCCCAGGAAACTTGTCCTGAGAAAACCCAGATGGTTGGTCAACCTAATATAATCTTATGCTTTAAAATATATCTTCAGCATCTACATCCTTTTTTATTATGATCCACTCTTGCAGGAACATGAATGTAACCTGTTACTGAGGTTAGTTTTTATTTAAACACTTTGTAAAGCACTTTTTTGTGCATATTTCATTTGCTTCTTAAAATTCCTTTGTGAGGCAAGATTTAGTACCCAAGTTTTAGGGTGAGAAAAATGGGAATCAGAGGTGTTTTGGGATTTGTTTATGTTCACTTGACTTTAAGAATGTGAAATCCACATGCTTTCACCTTCCTTCATATATTAACTTTTCATTTTTTATATTTTATTTGAGAGAGAGAGAGAATCTCAAGCAAACTCCATGCTCAGCATGAGGCCCAATGAGGGGCTTGATCCCACAAGCCTGGGATCACAACCTGAGCCAAAATCAAGAGTCAGATGCTGAACCAACTGAGCCACCCAGACACCTCAATCTATATAAATATAGTATGACAGAGTGGGCAGAAAATATATCCAGATATTAATTTATGTCTTTTTCCCCTTCCCTTCCCTTCAAACGGATAGGCAGGACTTACAAGGACATTATAGGTGCCAAAGCAGAAGCAGTTTTAATAAAACTCTTTTGGGAAAACTCACATTCTTTTATTCATTGATTTGATCCTTTCAGAAACATATTTTGATTTGAAGAGGCTTTGAGAAGGCCTCTTCTAGAATGGAATGGAAGGAGCTGGGAAAAAAAGAATAAGCAAGCCAATACTGAAAAAAACATTCACCATGCTGAACGCTATGCAGAGAGTAAAAATAAAGGAAAGTCATAGCCAAGGACCATGAGGCTATGTTAGTTTAGGTGGTTGGAGAAGGCCTTTGGAGAAGATGACTTTCAAGATGGTTTTTAAATAACAGTATGGGGGCTAACCTTTCACACCAACACTAGGGGAATAGCCTTCATGGAGGAGGGAATCATAGTGCAAACATACTGGGCAAAGAACGAACTACTGTGTTTGAGGAACAGAAGTTCAGGGGTTCTGAAACATAATAAACAAGTGTTAGAGTGACTTAAAGATGAAGACACAAAAGGTAACAAGGACAAGATCATGGAGGGTCAAGTAGACCATGGTATCACACTTAGGATTTTCTCCTAAGCATGATAGGCCTGAAGGGTTTTAAGCAAGGGAGAGACATAGTCTAATTTATATTACTTTCAATACAGAGTAGAGGGCCAGTTAGAGAAAAGTAGTTGATTATAGTAGTCAAGGAAAGAGGGAGAAGAAATTGATACATTAGGTTCTGGTCTTAGAGGTAATGTTGACAATGCTTGCTGATACAATGGATATGATCGAAGGTTGAAGAGCCAGGTCAAAAAGAAACATCACTTTCTGGGCTTTGGCATGAGAAACTCAAAACTCAGTGTTGGGAGGGGAATGGGAAAGATAGCTGGACATCTGAGAAAAACTAATGGGAGAATTAATGAAAAGTTTTAGTTTGCCCAAGTTAGGTTTAAGAGACCTAACAGACATAGAGATGTCTAAGAACCAGCTTGCATGTGGAAGTCATTAAGAAGATTTGGCCAGCAACAGACACATGAAACGATGTTCAGCATCCCTCCTCATCAGGGAAATACAAATCAAAACCACACTGAGATACCACCTCACACCAGTCAGAGTGGCTAAAATGAGCAAATCAGAGAACTCTAGATGCTGGCGAGGATGTGGAGAAACGGGCACCCTCCTACACTGTTGGTGGGAATGTAAACTGGTACAGCCCATCTGGAAANGGCCAGATATTCTGTTTGATGAGTGCAGACAGAAGAGGTATATGTGAGGAAAGAGAGGTTTGGCCTCTCTAGAAAGAAGAGTATGTTAATACAAATCTAGGGAGGAAATTTAGCTCTGCAATATTTGCAAATAGTTAAGGATCTGAGCCCCAGACCCATGCCTTTGCAGCACACTAGCAAAGTTTCAGGAGTGTGGGGTTATGGGTTCTTTTTGTATCTAGGAAGGCTGGACCTCAGTTTCAATGACTTTCAGCCCTACAAAATATCTTCACGCTCATTAAGCAGGATGAAAGCAGAGAGGTTCTAAACCTCAGGCAGTCCTGTGGACCTAGAAAAGGGGCATCTCTGAGATAATTTATGTAGATGAAATAAATAATGAAGGGACTTTCCCAAATGTTCTGAGAAAGGAAGAAAAGAAAGAGAGAGACAGGAAGGCAGAAAGAGAGTTTGAACAAAAGGACATTAGCACCTAGTAAGAGCCAAATGAGGTCACAAGCAACCCTTAAGAGTCAGCCATGCCAATGAGTCCCAATTAAAACCTAAAAGCCTTGGCATGTCAGTGATAGCAGAAGTACCAGGAAACAGGGAGGGTCAGTGCAAAGCACCCTCATGTCTAAAAGCCATCTCCTCTACACAGAAGTCTCATGAGCCACATCCCTATTCCTACCTCGTAAAACAAGCTGCAAAGGATGAAATAATCTAGGAGACTGAGTAGTTGTTGTTGTTTTTCTATTATTCTTAGAATGTGTGATACCTTAGAGACTATTAACGTGTCTCATACACACCAAATTTTAAAGCAAATATAGCTAAAATATAATTTCCCTCTAACGAGCAGATGGGAGTCTGGGGAACTACAATTTATCTGCACATCTGAGGTATAGCATGAGTGAATTTTATGATGCTGCAACATGAATAAAGGATATATAAAGTGAGAGGAAAACTGTGAACTAAACCGAGAAAGGCATACATTTAAGAAGCAGGTGGAGAAAGAATAAAATACAAATAGAGAGCTAATAGCACATTTTTGTCTTCCAAAAATATATAAATTTTCTTAAGAAGGAAAAAAAATAATTATTATGCCCTCCATAACATGGAACTGAAGCTTCATGAAGAAAATTTCTGATCATCTCATTAGTGTAATGACTTTAACCACTGTGTATTTTCTTTCCATGAAAAGTGCAAATTGATCATTTAAGGACGAGTATTCAATGGAGTGGTCAATGGGGTGCCTGGGCTCCGGGATTCATGCTGAGCATGGAGCCTTCTTAGGATCTCTCTCTCTCTATCTGCACCTCCCGCCTGTCCCTCTCTCTCTCCAAACAAAAACAAAAACAAAATACAAATAAGTTGAGTGGACAAGCTAAGCCTAAAAAGAAAAAAAAATAATAATGGCCTGAACTAAGAAGTCTGAGAATAACTCCACAATCTGATTCTCAGAGGAGATGGCTGGCACATCAAAGTAGACTTTTTAGTCCCCTTTTCATTCTAACCCCTAAAATCTTTCATTCTCATTTTTAGGCACATTGGCAAAACAAACAAACAGATATTAGTAATCAAATTTGAGAAATCCATCCTTGACATTCTTTTACTCATAGAGATATAGCACACAGAGTAAACAAATGATCACAAACAGCAACAGTTGAATTTTGATAACATCTCTCATCTCTCCCCCACACTCTTTATGATCAAGTAAACAATCTTTTCTTTAAGGATTTTGGTTAATATTTGAAGAAACTGTAAAATAGGAAAGAGCTCGGAAAAAAATATGGACAGACTGGTTACAGAGGGAAAAAAATGTACATGGCATTTCAACACTTTAAAAGATAGTCCTACCCATTCATGTTGAAATAAAACACACTGGGAAATATGAAAAAGTTGATGAACATACTGTTATTAAAAGGATGTAGGGAACGGGTATTGCTGATAGGAATCTAAATAGGGGCAGCCTTAGTGGAAGATAATTTGGCAATTCCTATCAAAATATAAAATGCAGCTATCTTTTGGGCATGTGCCCAAAATGACATGTGCAAGGTTGTTCTTTCTGGCAAATGCTTGCATTTGCTAAAGACTGGGAATGACTTGAATCAGGTTTTCACTAAATGAGTGATTTTACATGTACCCAATGGGAACACTGTACAATCATATTTTACAATATGATCCATCCCATTATATATGTTGAGATGAATGTATTTCCCAAATACACTGTTAAATAAAAGTGACATGTTCTATCAATCGTATTTTTAAAAATATATATACATATGCATTGATTATTGTGTGAAAGATACTGGGAACAATTGTTGCCTGTGGAGCTGGGGTAAGGATCTGGGAGTGGAGAAATTGGTGGAAAGGAGGGTTTGTTCGTTTTTCAAAGCATATTCCTCTTGTGCTCTTTGAAGTATTTATCATGTGCAGGTAATATATATTAAAATTCATAAATGATATAATGAGCATAAAACTATATGCTAAGAAATTTAGGCATTACCTGAAGGTAGTGGTGAACCCTTAAGTGGTCTGCAAAAGGGGATAGCATGATGAGGTTTATAGGACCTGACAACATCACCAGCATTTAAGTTCTGTATCACTAGCATTCAGTGTACAAGGACTGCTTAGAACAGTGATTCTCCACCTTCATCGCACATTAGAATGCCTGAAGTTCATCCTAATACATCCTGAAGTAATGGTCTGAGGTATGGTCAGGACATCAAGCATTTTTTTTCTTTCATTTTTAGTAAAGTTGTGTTTTATATAACACCCAGTGCTCATCCCAACAAGTGCCTTCCTCCATGCCCCAAATCCCCCTTCCTCTCTCTCCCATCCCCATCAGCCCTCAGTTTGTTCTCAGCATTCAAAAGTCTCTCATGGTTTGCCTCCCTCCATCTCCTCAACTATTTTTCACCCTTCTCCTCCCTCATGGTCCTCTGTTAAGTACTCCTGTTCCACTTATAAGTGAAAACATATGGCATCTGTCTTTCTCTGCCTGAATTATTTCACTCAGCATAACACCCTCAAGTCCCATCCATGTTACTACAAATGGCCAGATTTCATTCTTTCTCATTGCCGTGTAGTATTCCATTGTATAGATAAACCACATCTTCTTGATCTATTCGTCCACTCATGGACATTTAGGCTCTTTCCATGATTTGGATTCTGTTGAGAGTGCTGCTATGAACATTGGCGTACATGTGCCCCAATGCATCAACACTCCTGTATCCCTTGAGTAAATTCCTAGCAGTGATAATGCTGGGTCATAGGGGAGTTCTATTGTTAATTTTTTGAGGAGCCTCCACACTGTTTTCCAGAGGGGCTGCACCAGTTTACATTCCCACCAACAGTGTAGGAGGGTACCCGTTTCTCCACATCCTCAGCAGCATCTAGAGTCTCCTGATTTATTCATTTTANCTGAGGTTCCGTACAAATTTTAGGATAGTTTGTTCTAACTTTGAGAAAAATACTGGTGCAATTTTGATTGGGATTGCACTGAATGTGTAGATTGCTTTGGGTAGTAATGACATTTTAACTATATTTATTCTTCCAATCCATGAGCATGGAATGTTTTTCCATTTCTTTGTGTCTTCTTCAATTTCCTTCATAAGTTTTCTATAGTTTTCATCATACAGATCTCTTATACCCTTGGTTAGGTTTATTCCTAGGTATCTTATCGTTTCTTGTGCAATTGTGAATGGGATCAGTTTCTTGATTTCTCTTTCTGTTGCTTCATTATTGGTGTATAAAAATGCAACCTATTTCTGTACATTGACTTTGTAGCCTGCAACTTTGCTGAATTCATGGATCAGTTCTAGTAGGCTTCTGGTGGAGTCTGTCGGGCTTTCTATGTAGAGCATCATGTCATCTGCAAAAAGTGAAAGTTTGACTTTTTCTTCGCCAATTCTGAAGCCTTTTATTTCATTTGTTATCTGATGGCTGATGCTAGGACTTCCAGCACTATGTTAAACAACAGTGGTGAGAGTGGACATTCCTGTTGTGTTCCTGACCTTCAGGGGGAAAGATCTCAATCTCTACCCATTGAGGATGATGTTAATTGAGAGCTTCTCATAAATGGCTTTTATGATGTTTAAGTAAGTTCCTTCTATCTCGATTATCTCGTGGGTCTTTGTTAAGATGAAATGTTGTATTTTATCAAAGGCTTTTTCTGCATCTATTGACAGGACCATATGGTTTTTGTATTTTCTTTTGTTAATGTAATGTATCACATTGATTGATTTGTAAATATTGAACCATTCCTGTAACCCAGGAATGAATCCCACTTGATCATGGTGGATAATTCTTTTTATTAGCTGTTGAATTCGACTTGCAAGTATCATGTTGAGGATTTTTGCACCCATATTCATCAAGGATATTCGCCTGTAGTTCTCTTCTTTTTACTGGGTCTCTGTCTGGCTTCGCAATCAAAGTGATACTGGCTTCATACAATGAATCTGGGAGTTTTCGTTCGATTTCTATTTTTTGGAATAGCTTGAGAAGAATAGGTGTGAATTCTGATTTAAATGTCTGGTAGAATTCCCCAGGGAAGCACTCTGGCCCAGGGTTCTTATGTGTTGGGAGATTTTTGATAACTGATTCAATTTCTTCACTAGTTATGGGTCTGTTCAGATTTTCTGTCTCTTAACATGTGAATTTTGGTAGTGAGTGTGTATTTAGGAATTTGTTCATTTCTTTTAAGTTGTCCAGTTTGTTGGCATATAATGTTTCATAGTATTTCCTGATAATTGCTTGTATTTCTGAGGGATTGGTAGTAACAAATCCATTTTCATTCATTATTTTGTCTGTTTGGGTGCTCTCTCTTTTCTTTTTGAGATGCCTGGCTAGAAGTTTGTCAATTTTGTTTATTTTTTCAAAAAACCAACTTTTGGTTTCATTGATCTGTTCATTTGTTTTTTTGGATTCTATATTGTTTATATCTGCCCTGATTTTTATTATTTCTTTACTCCTACTGGGTTTGGGGTGCTCTTATTTCTCTCCTTCTAGTTCCTTTAGGTATACTTTTAGATTTTGCATTTGCACTTTTTCTAATTTCTTGAAAAGGCCTGGAGTGCAATGTACTTTCCTCTTAGGACTGCATTTGCTGCATCCCAAGGAATTTGGATTGTTGTATTTTCATTTTCTTTTGTTTAAATATATTTTTAAATTTCTTCTCTAATTGCCTGATTGGCCCATTCATTCTTTAGTAGGGTTTTCTTTAACCCCCATATTTTTGGAGTCTTTCCAGACTTCTTCCTGTGATTGATTTCAAGTTTCATAGCATTGTGATCTGAAAGTGTGCATGTATGATCTCAATTCTTCTATATTTATTGAGGGCTGCTTTATGACCCAGTATGTGACCTATCTTGGAGAATGTGCCATGCACACTTGAGAAGAAAGTGAATTCCATAGCCTCAGGATGTAGATTTCTAAATATATCTGTCAAGTCCATCTGGTTCAATGTATCATTCAAGTCCATTGTATCTTTAGTGATTTTCTGTCTGGTTGAAATATCCATTACTAGTAGTAGAGTATTAAAGTCCCCTGCTATTAGCACGTTCTTATCCATAAGATTATTTCTGTTTGTGATTAATTGTTTTATGTATTTGGGTGCTCCTGTATTCGGTGCATAGACATTTATAATTGTTAGCTCTTCCTCACTGATAGACCCCATAATTATTATATAAAGGGTATTAGGGATTTTATAAGCTCACTAACTGATTATAGCGTATACTCAAAGATTGAGAACCACTAACATAAAAAGCTGTTTAAGTAATTAGTATTAGTATTAGTATTAGTATTAGTCCCATAATAAAGAGGACTTTTAAATAATGCCACAGGGGATGGAAAAGAAAAGACAAATTCTAGAGCTATGAAGATATAAAATCTTCAGAACTCATTGATCATTTGGATTTAGGGTGCAAAAGAAAGGGAGGCTTCAAACATAGGGGCAAAGAGGCAATGTCTGTTAGATGCTCATGAGAAATGCAAGTGGAGCGATACAGGAGAAACTGACTGGGTCAGGGGTTTGACTGAAAAATGAGCATATAAGAGAATTGGACAATATAATCAGTATCAAAGGCTACTGTGGGAAGCTACAAGAGCGAATATGGTATTTGAAAAGTGCCAAAAATAGAACTATAAACAGATGGAAGAGAAAAAAAGATGAGCATTCAAAGAAAAAATGAAGTTAAAAAAAATGGCCAGACAGATGGGAATAAAAAATCAGAAAACAAGGGGTTTTAATAGGTCAACAAAGGAGTAACTTCAAGAAAAGAATTATTAACAGGCTTAATTGCTGTAGGATAACTAAGACTAAGAAAGTCTTTTATTGTTTTAGCAACTGGAAGCTGACCTTGGTGAGAGCAATGTCCATGGTGTGTAGGTGTGTGTGGATTACAGCGGGGTCCATGGAGTGTGTAGACAGACACCGGACTGCAATAGAAAGTAGAACTGGCAGGAGGTGAGAAGTGTAAAGAGCAGGTGTTTCTTTCTAGAAGACGGCTACAAAGAATAGGGGATTGATAACAATTTGATTACTTTTCAAGATGGGGAAAACAAGCATATTTATACCCTGAAAGGAAAGAGTCATTATGTAATGAAGCTGATGAGAAACAGTGAGGAAATTGATGGAAAAATTTCCCTAAGGAAGCTGAAGAAGATGGGACCCAGATCTTAGTAGATATTTTCTTGAGCAAGAGGATTGACATCTCTTCTTTTGAGGTTGAAGGACAGATTATTTTACAACAGCAAGAATGGTTTGAGAGAAGTATGCTGGAATTGGAAAAAGGAAGTTTCCTATTCTTTTGTAGCTTCTATTCCTCTATGAATCAGAAAACGTTGGCTGCAGAGAGCAAGGGAAATGTGTTAAGGAAAATGAAAGGTTAAGGTTAAAATTAAACCAGAGGAAAAACTGACCAAGGTCATGTAGAGGTACTTTCATAAAGGAGTAAAGACACTACTTCTATGGAAAGCCCACCAGGTACTTCTGTTAGCTCACTATAGACTGAGTACTCATCTAGATGTGATGGCATAAGCAGTGGGAATTGCAGACATAAATGCAATTAGTAGAGACACTCCGACCTGAGGAATCTCCAGGGTCACAACCATAGCAATATGTGGCTGTAAAGTAAATCCCAAAAAAATACTAACAGTTGTAAGAAGAGCAAGAAGTGTGTGATCAAAGAAAGGTCAAAAATAGGTTGAAGAAAATATTATGAAGAACATGATTGAATTGGATAAGCTGGCAGCACAGGGTAAAAAATAAGGAAAGGATCCTAGATTCAGAAAATAATACTGAAGACTGTGAGCTCCAGGAGCAAGTTCACCTCTGTGGATCTGTAGCCACAGCAGAACCTCAACAAAGATTTGTTGAATCAACAACAAAACAAAACAAAAGAAAACAAAAACCTGCAGGGCATGTAGAATATGTGAACGAAGGAAGCTCCTGAGACATTTGTTTCCATTTCATATGGCAATAATGAAATCAATGGGGAGGTGGCTCTGGAACTCAAAAAGAAAAAGAATTTCTGGTATTGGTAAAAGGAGGCTGCTCTAAGTGAGGTAGGGCTGTGTGTCCATGATCAATAAACTACTTCCTCTTTGCCTTACAAAGGAATAGGTCAAAAAAGAGCAGCTCCTCGTAAGTTCTCTCCAAGGAATGCAGAAGCCTCTCCAGTGCTTCCTCCCTAACCCNCGGTAAGTTGTATGTGGGAGTGTGAGCTACATTAGCCCTGCTGCTCAGGCTGAGAGGAAGCCGTGTTAAATCACCAGTGCCCTTCCTCTGTCCACTGCCTGGTTCTTTTGTGCAGTGGAATCCCCATGCAATCAGTGAGAGGCTGTGTTTATTTAGGGAAAAGAAGTTTGTGAAGATATATATTTTTTCTTCCTCTATAATCTATCCTCTCTACCCTGACTCCTCACACATACTTCCTCCTGCTTATTTGGTGGTGAAGGGGTGAATACTTTTTATATTTTTTTAATTAAAATTGTTATTTTTTTAAAAAGGGAAGGGCATTTAATTTCTTGCCCTATTTCCTGTACTGAATTCTTTAGAAGTGGCTAAAAATAACATGGGGGGGATGCTAAAACAAAAACTATTTCACCTACAAGAATGAGAGTTAAGGTTTTTTTTCTACTTCTGAAATTTTTTCAACTGACATATATTTTGTATGCCTGCAATAAACAACGTTCTACTGGCATAGCATGTACTATACTCAGCATCCTATAATTAAGCATTTCTAAAATTTCCATGAGGATGTCATTTTAAATACCACAAAGAGATGCTGAGTTTCTTGCATAAAATATAAAACAGCTCATTAACATTTGCATGAAGAACAAAATAACACCTCCACATTTTAAAAACAAAATACTCTTTTTTAAAAATTTTAAATCAGTTTGTTTTTTTATTTTTTTAATGTTTTTATTTATTTCTGAGAGAGAGACAGCATGTCAGAGAGAGAGGGAGATACAAAATCTGAAGCAAGCTCCAGGCTCTGAGCTAGCTGTCAGCACAGAGCCTGTCACAGGGCTTGAACCCACGAACCGTGAGATCATGACCTGAGCTGAAGTCCGATGCTTAACTGACTGAGCCACCCAGGCGCCACTAAAATACTCTTTTAAAAAATCTTCAATTTATATAGGGCTTCTCCTCCTATGTACTTTGATTAATATTTTCCTGGCTAAAGTGTTTGAGGAAAAGGTGTTAAAATTACCTTCAAGCAGTGTAGACATTGCGAGCTGTTCAGTGTGACAGTTACAAAGGGACTCTTCCTTCCATATTACAAACTGTTCTCAGAATCAACACTATTCAATACATTTAGATACTGATGGGAAAAGCATGTAGGCAGCCACTGCAGATCATGTTCCAAAAGCAAATTTTTTCTCTTCCACTCCCGTGCTTCCTATAGCTCTGCTTTCCTGCCCTGAGTATATTTGCAAATACATGTCAAAACTGTGCCATAATAAACCTGCTTGACAATAAATATAGGAATGGAAGAATTAAATATGACGATAATTAATGAAAATGTTCTTGTAGTTGGGCTGTGTTTCGATTTTAACTACGACAGTCATTCAGTATAAAAAATTGTACTTGAATTTACTTGAAGTAAATTTAATTGAATTTACTTAGCAAGTTAAACTTTAATTTCTCTTTAATTTCTTTAATGTAAGTGATTTTGTTTTGTTCTCTATTCACATAAAAGGAGTAGATGAGAGGAAATCTTTCTTTCTTCTGTAAACATCGCTTACTTTAGTTTGAAACAAATATATGGACCGAAGGCATTAGTACCAATAGTTTGAAAGGAATGCTAGAGAGAAGCATTTGCCTTTGCTACATTTTACACTTACGCACTAGCACAGAAGCAGGAGCTGGCTTCTGAAGGGCAGGGGGTTTCCAAGGATGGACAGAATTCAGATTGGGATTTACTATGCAATACAAGGAAAATACCAAGGGAGAAGGGAAGGTTGAGAAACAGATGTAGGATAATGATGAATATAAGATTTGCCCAAGGAGAATATGTGTAAATAGCAGGGGCATTGCCAAATGTTGAACTGAATAAAAGACCCAAAATTAAAGATGCAAATTATAATTTTGTTAAAAAAAAAAAAAGAAAAACTCAATGTTCGTGCCAACAGGAGGACCTTGGCACTGGTGTACCTTTCTCTCTAATAATTAAAGCCAATCTGCTTATGAAGCTGCTCTTTCCTGGATCTTTCAAGTAGCACATCAAACGAGCTAACTACAGCATACTAATGATGCATTATTACTCAACAGTCGTAATCACTCAGGGACTGAAAAAGGTCTAGAAGCGGATTCAACATAATTAAAGGACTAAAAGAAGCCAGGGCAATGAACAGACTGTTCTGGACTCTATTTTGCCACCAGGTAGAAATGTTGATACAGATTATGGTCTTCCAGCATTATTAATTTCCTTGTTCAAAACAGTAAAATAGATCACAATAATTCACATGCTGAAAAATTACCACAGAGGTATCTATAGAACGTTTAAAATATCCAAGTCCTAACCATTGTCTTATACTGTCCACAGATGCAAAAAGAGAGGTAATAAAATGTTAACACCTGCAGCTAACAGCGATTCCATTGTAGCAAAATTTACTCATCAGTCACTGTAGCCTTTCTCTAAAAACATGATGTATACCCCAAATCCTTTTCAAGCAACTCTCCTGGGATCCACAAATGATTCATCTGAGTTGGTCCATGAGATATATCATTGTTTAGGGTAACCCTTAGGTGCTAACACAATAATTAGACCAGGTCTTCATGGTCAAAATGAACCAGTGTGGGTCTGCTAAAGCCAAGAGGCCCAATAATCCTGAGTTATCCATTTGTTTATAAGAATTTATTGAATTCCTTCAACATTCCTGTCTCCATTAGATTCTGAATAAAACAATAAAAATTCAATTTCTGCCAACAAGGAACCTAAAGTTTAATGGATTCATCCCAGAATTTCCAAACTATAAGGCAGGTAAGGGAGAGTGACTAGCAGTTTTCCAAACAGGAAATTCAATCTCTACCTTCACAATGGTTCTGAAGCCAGACAAATGAAACATTAGGCTTTTCTACCCAAGCAATTGTCTCCAAGATGCAGCATATGCTTTCCCTTATTCACTAGTTAAGCACAGAAAAGTAGAAACATAATTTGTATCAACAAATAATACAAATGTTCAGCAACAAAATATTGGGTGTGTTGCAGTGCAATGGGAAAACCACAGGTTTGAAACCAAGACAACCTCGATGTGGTCCCTGCTTCTCTACTAATTAACTCAATTACTTTAGCCAAGTGACTCTGTTTTTTGAGTGTCAGCCATCTCAACCTAAAAGTAATCTGTAATTTAATACCTATAGTTATGCCAAATATTAAATTAAATAACAAAATATTAAATAAATGTTGTCTCCTGACATACAACAAATGCTCATAAAATTGTGATGTTGTGTGGCATCCAGCATGGATCACATCCACCAAGAACATTGTCATGGAAGAAGCTAAAATGGAAAAGAAGTAGCATTGACTCTCTGGATATTATTCTCTAAAATATACCAAGACACAGTATAAGAGGTATTTAGAGTAGACTGGCCATTTATTTATTAGCTGAGGGCCCCACTTGGTCATTGGAGCAGCACAAAGAAAATGAGTAATGATTCTTCAGAAATCTTTCACCACTACAAAAGGAGAGAAAAAAAACCCTAACATTGCTTCTCTGGGAGTCAGCTTCTCCAGCCTTCCTCATGTGCTACTTGATCTTTAATTTATGGAGTCAACAGAAGCCCTGTCTTCAGCAGCACAGATGCTGGACAAATAGCTGGGGCATTGATTTTGGTACTTGGCCAAACCAATGGCATCATTATGTTGACTGAATATCACTGTCTCCAATAAAAATGCTTTATGTGGAATCTTAGGGAAGGAAGAGGACTGGCTCACTGTAGAAACGGAAAGAGATGAACTTAAGAAGTGGTATTTTCTCTTGGGTCACTTGCCCTCTGGGTTTAAGCATTATGTAGTTGTTTCTTAATGTTCATTTTCTGCTATGTATTTTTATTTTTATATCAATACTGCCAAACATCAGGCAAGAGAAGTGTAAATATAATTTAGTTTTTCACATCAGTACATATTTGCATTATGGCAGTTATAATATTTAATTAAATTTTATGTAAAATATACACAAGTTTTTAATTAATTTTTTTACTGAAACTAACAGCATTAGCAAAAAAAAGTGATATATATTCAGAAAAACTTTAAGAGTTAAAAGAAAGTTACTTTTCTTGGTCTCCCCCTAAAGCTAAATCCAGACATATAACCACAACATGAAAAAATCATTAATAATTATTTTCAGAGCATTAAAGTATTAGCACAGTCAAGTATAGGTTAGTGACAGAAAAAAATAAACAGTAAGAAACTTAAATAACTTGTAAATTGAAAATAAACTTTAATTTACAAAAGATTATAGTATGAAAGAATATGTACTTCAATAACCTTGAGAAGTAGTAACAAATATATAAATTTGCTTTTGAAATTCTTTGTTATAACAGTTGATCTTCTATCATTATGTATATATAATAATATAATGATTATATATATATAATATGATTATATATATACCCACACAATTTTATATAAAAGTGATCTATATGCCATAAGTTTATATAGAACACACTGAATTCAATTACTTAGCACAAGGGCCACAGCCTCATCACAGAATACTCACATACGGAAGCCATATACACATCTTATTCAACAATACTGTCTTTTTTGCTTTTCTTGACTGACTGGGGAACGACAGATCAAGTCAACAGTTCAGTGATTTGATTCATTGCTTAGAGACCAAAAGCATAATGACAAAAATACCAATTCACTAGTCTTACTGCCAAGTGTCATCCACCTTTAATTCATCCTGTGTATCACCAGCACGTTCGCATTTTAAAAATACCAATTTTATCATCTTTATAAACCTGTAACACAATAATTATGTTCTAAGACCTTGTTGTCAAAAGGGCATATCTTCGTTTCTCAATTCTGCACTTTTTAGCTTTCTGACTTTCAGTTATTTAATCCTTCTGAATCTAAATTTCAGTAGTCTCATCTATAAATTAGAATATCAAATCATCTTATTGCCATGAGAATTAAATAAGATAATGCATGTAATATACTTAACAACATGACTGAAAGATAGCCATTAGTCTTTGATGATATCTCTTTTGATACCACCATGTCTATTGAATGAAGTTAAGAACTTTTAGCATGATTTTTTTTTTCAAGATTCTAAATCCTATTAGAATCACTTGGGGGAGGTTTTAATGAAAATAATGAAGCCTAGGCCCCAACTGAATTAAAGCGTCATTATTCCGTTTGTGGAACATCATTATTTATTATGATGCATTATAAGACCCCACCCCAACTGGTGCAGCCCACTAATCTTTCTTTTCTTTTCACTGGTACAGGTCTTTTACGTGCCTCACTATGTCTGTGGTCCCAGTAATAACAGAAGATATTGCTTTCCAAACATGCCATTCATTGTCAAAATTTTATTAACTAGATTAGAAATTATACTGGAAACATAAAGATAAATGTAATGAAAGTCTAATTCAAATTCACCTGGGGAAGGAGGCAATGTCCTGGCTGATACAACTGATTGCATGGATCTGGTAGAACTGGATTCAGGTGCACAATATCATCAAAACTCCCTCTCTCTCCTTGCTCGGGTTCTCATGTGGGTAGTAGCTTGTACTAGGTTGAATGTTGTCCACATATAATTTATATCCACCTTAAACTTCAGAATATGACTTATTTAGGAATAGTGTCTTTGCAGATATAATTAGTTAAGATGGGGTCAAACTGGCTTAGAGGAAACCCTAAATCCAATGAATGCCAATAGCTAGTGTTCTTTTAAGAAGAGAGGAAACATACAGCCATCTAGATAAGAAGGCCATATGAAGACAGGAGTAGAGACTGGGATAATGAAGCTACAAGCTCAAGGGTGCCAAGGATATCTGGGCACCACCAAAATCCAGGAAGAAGTTAAGGAAGAGCCTTCAGAGAGAGCAAAGATCTGCTGACAAGTTGATTTTGGACTTCTCAGCATCCAGAACTATGAGAGAATGAATTTCTGAAGTTTTAAGCTTGTGGTAATTTGTTACAGCAGGCTCAGGAAATGAATATACAACTCTAATTGCAAGAGTAAATTTTCATCTGAGCACACTGCAATAGAAACTCATGTTTAACCAATCACTGTGTCCAAGAGCTGGGGTAATTCGGGTCAGGACTGGTTCCCACTCATACTTCTCTAGAGGTCTTTCCTTTCTGCAGCATAGACTGTAATCCAGTGCATAGTTTTTCCTGGTAGTCAAATGGCCCTCTGTTTCTCAGGCTAGTCTTGATCTAGTAATGAGGATTCTCAAGAATGCAATCATCACTTAAGATTGGCCTAGATATATCACACCATGAGAAGTCTATATCTAGCACAACTAATACTGAATTTTTCTTCTTGGACTTCACCTTCATGAACTCAGTGGTTGATTGTTAGCAGTACCTGGGGAGATTTGTATGGAGATCTCCCTGACAGACACTATCACCTTCAGTAGAGATAAACAGCCTTATCCAAATCCTGGTCTGTGAAAAAGTGAAAAAGAAGGAATAAATAATCCAATCTGATTCCTCTCACCCTTTAGTCTCCGGCCTGTGCTTCCAAGTGTCAAACCTGTTTAGAAGCAGGAGAGGACAGTGAGACAGTCCACAGAAGTCAGACTCCTGTAGGTCACAGAGCAGAGTAGAGAAAGTTGGATTATAGACCTGGAGGGGCACACAGAAGCACAGTGACCTTGTAAGAAATAATGTAAGAAATGGATAATAGATCTGGTATGAGATATAAGTGGGAAAAATAAATGAAATGTTTTATTCATTGATTGTGTCCAATAATTAAGATGACAAAATTATAGATTCAGACCTTTTAGGCAAGTCAGCCAAAATATACTGAAATCATCACAGTATTTCATCTGACTAGCCTCGAAAGAAGTGAGATGGTACCCCACACACATCCTTCCTTTTCTAACGTTCTCACAAATATGATTTCCAAGTGTTACTTCTACTCTCTATCTATAGTCTTTCAACCAATCTGCCTCCAAGAAGCACCTAGATTCCATGTTGTCTGAAATTAAATACAAAGGATAGGTGGGTGGTTCAGAGAACAAAAATGAGCAACCAGCCAGGCTGGCATGATTGACTGGGCTTATGTACACACCAGGAAGATCAATCTACTCTCCTTGAAGAAAGAATTTTTTTAAAGTTCAAAGGACTTTGCTGCTAATCCAATATACTGTAGTCCCTCAGTGAATCCAGCTGAGATGCAGTAGAGTCTAGTCCACCTGCTTTTGTAATGACATAATCACCTTTCATATGGTTGTTGTTAACCATCAAAGAGACAAACAGCTAAAGCAAGCTGTTAACATAATCTGTCAAAAGACAGAAAAGAAGAATCTGATGAGGGCAAAGCAGTTAAGTCAGTAAATCATTCCCCCAGGGGGAACACTGCTGCTCTCTGTCTTCTTGGAGGGGTGCTTACTGTTTTTTTATAGAGGAACGGGGCTGGCTTCGTGTGACCAGCATAACATTCATGATCTTGGGTAACTCAAGATCAGAAGGAAAAACAGTTAACTTAGATTTGATTAACCAAAGTAATTGCACCTAAAGACATGGAAGATGCCTTTAAGATTGAAAAGTTTCTTTTTAAAAGGGGGTAGGGGTACTTACTTATTTTAAGAGACACAATGTGAATGGGGGAGGGTCAGAGAGAGAGAGAAAACCCCAAGCAGGCTCCATGCTGAGCACAGAGCCTGACCCAGGGCTCTGTCCCAGGTCTTTGAGATCACGACCTGAGCTGAAATCAAGAGTAGTATGCTTAACTGGCTGAGCCACCAACATGTCCCAAGATTGTAAGTTTCAAATCAGATTTTCAAATTCTTCATTTACTGAGTAGACATGTATTGAAAAAATATTTTACCTGCCATATCTGAAATAGCATTATTTCACCTGAAGTTACCTGAGTAAGTAATAAAGTACTTGAAATTCCAGCAAAGGGAAATTTTTACAAATTAAACTATTCCTACTAAAGCATTCCTATGCTTAGAGTTTCCTGTAGCCCTAAGTATTTGAATAATCGTTTCAATTTTTTATGTCATTTTAAGTTCAGAGATATTCTCGTTGGTACTTTGGATTCATGATTTATTGAGAGTAGAGTATATTTATTAAAGTAAAAACTTGGATTATGTGAAGAGTGACTTTCAATTATACTCTAAACTGAAAAAAAAGTTGTTTATTTTACTATTCAAAGGCAAGTTATTCAAATGTCACCCAAGTTATGAAATTACACCTATTCTTATACACAGAAAATACTTCTTTAAAAAATGTTTAGTTTTACTGCATAAATTTCCTTATCTCATAAATATGTCCCCACAGCTACATCTACAGATGTGTTTAGGTATTTAAAACTTTTAAGAGCCAGGAGCTAGATTACTTGTCAGTTGTGTTCAATATAAGTTTGCTTAACATTATTTTAGCCCATTTCTATAAAATGGTTATTACACATGTGAATAAATTTAAATTCCAGTTTGAGAAACAACAGTTTGACAGTAAAATCATTTAGGTTTAACAAAATATTTTGATATTTCTGTTCTGTCATGCATTAAGTTATGTATTCAGCAAACATTTATGGAAGAATAGAGTAGGTATTGAGGCAGATATGATGCCTACTTTCAGAAAATACAGTCTAGCTTGGTATTCAGACAAATGAAGAGACAGACCACTTATTAAAATAGTACCCAAGGAAGGAGTTCATGCCATCTTTAAGGGTGGCTGGAAATAAGAAATGTAAATGTGCAGAATCTTGATTGAAAAGGTCCAAAGATGGTATAAAAACTCTTAATGCTGCAACCCAGAGACCATGAAGCCAAGGCTGTCTTCCTCCACTAGCAATATAAAAAGGAAATCAGGTTTTTGCTCCTCTGCTCTGGAAGTCATAAGGTTTTAAATTCTGTCAGCACCTCAGTACTTTAGTAGCAGATCAGATCCAGTCTACTTCTCTTATGTCCTGACAGAGGCAGTTTGGGCAGATCTGGGTATATCTTCCAGAATCACCATTTTCCTTGAGCAAATTTTTAATCTCCCTGCACCTCAGCACCTCAGACTCCTCTTCAGTAAACAGAAATAATCTTGTCTATCTCATGGGATTGGCATGGAGGTTGAAAGTAATGCACATGGAGCCCCTCAGGAAAGTCTCTTTGGTCACCGAAAGAAATGGGGGGACCCTGTCATTAGTCGTAATAGTAAGAGCAGTAGCTAGTGTACAACAGTGATAGCTCTGTGGTAGTTCTATACCAATAATAGTAATAGTTGTGGTCTGAACTTGTAGTAGAAGCTGCTTCAGAAGTACAAGAAAAAAAAATATGCGTGCCTAGGTGGCTCAGCTGGTTGAGCATCAGACTTGATTTTGACTCAAGTCCCCAGGGGTGCAGGATCAAGCCCCTCATTGGGCTCCATGCTGAGGGTGGAGTTTGCTTGGGATTCTCTCTCTCCTTCTCTCTCTAACCTCCTTGCACTTATTCTATCTCTCTCTCTCAAAATAAATAAATAAATAAATGAATAAATAAATAAATAAATAAATGTACAGAAACTGAGGGCCGGAGGCTGAATGCCTTGCCTAGGGTTGAATAGTGCAGATTTAGCTCTTAAGTCTGACTCCAGTCCTCTTCTCACAATATTATGCTACCTTCCTTCTCCGAAAAGATTGTTTCTATAAACAATTGTTTAAGTGTTATCATCAAGACAAACAAAAAACATTCAAGGATGTTAACTCTCTTAATAAACAAGGTAAACAGCCACATGTCTGAAATCTGAAATCAAGCAGTCATTAGACAGGTAAACAGATCTAGCAAAATACCAACTGCAAACAATTGATCTATTATTTATATATAAACAACACTGTGTAGAATTAAAAAGAAAACAAGAGTATAAAAAAAGCTTTTGAAATGTGAAATAAAACCTTCAGCAGGTCATTCTAAACTATTGGAATTATAACTCTATATTGGCTTATTTTGTATAATGAGACTGCAGCATTATTAAAGGAAAAACAGTTTTATTTTACCAGTGTCATTATAGTGTACTTACTAGTTTTAGCAGCACTCAGAGAGAAAATGGCTGGTAATATCCATGCTAAGCATCCCCCAAATGTATTTAATTTGTATTAAGCAAAGAACACTATAGCAAATGCTTAGAAACCTCTCTCTCCAACATCTTTTCCTTTCCCTTCCCACAATCATCACCCAGGTTCCAACCCTCATTATCTTGCATTTCACTATTAAAATAACCTGCTACCTTATCTCTTCCCCCTCACTTTCCAGTTCACTCCTACACTTTCCTTACAGAAGAGTACTGTAAGCACTGCTCTGATTATGTCTCAGGGCTATGCACAGATCTGTAGTGCCTCCGCAAGCTCTAAACACCTGACCTTCACCTTTACAGCTCACTTCAATCTACCCAAACCCAGTTGCAATAATTCCTTCAACAGCTTACATATACCTAATTGCTGCCTAAATGTATCTATTAATTGTTTCTTAAATATTCTCTGAACATTCTCATTTCCACAACTTCCTTTACATAGTTATCTTAACTGTTCCTATTCCCAGGCCCACTTCTAAAATCTGAAAGCTTATACAACACAGTGGTGTATATATCCAGGATCTTAAATTGTTGATAGATAATTATATAAACCACGGGACAGGAATATGATAAAATAGTGTTCATTTTTTAAATACTATATTCTAGAGATTTTTTTTAAAAAGCTAATGTTTCTTTTCTTTCTGAGGGAGAGAGAGAGACAGAGCATGAGCATGAAGGGGCAGAGAGGGAGGGAGACACAGAATCTGAAGCAGACTCCAGGCTCTGAACTGTTAGCACAGAGTCTGACACAGGGCTTGAACTCACAAACTGTGAGATCATGACCTGAGCTGAAGTCAATCGCTTAACCCACTGAGCCACCCAGGTACCCCCTACTCTAGAGATATTTAAGTGGACCCTTGAACAACATGTGTTTGAACTGCACAGGTCCACTTATCCACAGATTTTCTTTTATAAATATAATACAGAATGATAAATGTGTTTTCTCTTGCTTGAGATTTTCTTAATAATGTTTTATTTTCTCTAACTTACTTTATTTAAAAAATACAGCAGAGATGCAACCATGTAGTTCAGTTGTTTAAGTGTCAGACTCTTGATCTCAACTCAGATCATTTTCTCAGAGTTCATGAGATCCAGCCCTACATCAGGCTCTGTACTGGACATGTAATCTGCTTGATATTCTCTCCTTCCCTTTCCCTCTGCCCCTTCCCTACTTGCACATGCATGCATTCTTTCTCTCTCTCTCTCAAAATAAATAAATAAATAAATAATAAATAAATAAATAAATAAATATAAGATAATGGGTCACCTGGGTGGCTCAGTTGGTTAAGCATCTGACCTCAGCCCAGGTCATGATCTCAGGCTCATTGGTTCAAGCCCCATGTTGGGCTCTCTACTGTCAGTACGAAGCCAGCTTCAAATCATTTGTCCCTCTCTCTCTGTCACTCCGCAGCTCAGCCTCTCTCTCTCTGGATCTCTCTCTCTCTCTCTCAAAAATAAATAAATAAACGTTTAAAAACAAAAGAAAATAAATACAGCATGTAATATATAACATACAAAACATGTATTAATTAATCAGTTATGTTAGTTAAGGCTTTCAGTCAACAGTGGACTATTAAGTTACATTTTGAGAGAGTAGAAAGTTGTAAATGGTTGAATTTTCTGAGTATGCAGAAAAGGGGCAAAGGGTGGGAGAGATGTTCATGCCCCTAGCTCCCATATTGTTCAAGGGTTAACTGTACATTAAGACAATGTATAAAGTTATACATATAATATGAATTATCATTACATAAAAATATTTTTTCAATGTATATATAAGAGAAATAAAAGTTTATCTGAAATAAATGTTTAAATCTTAGTAGTAAGTTTTCCTGGATGATATAGATGATATTTTATTCTGTCCAGCAGATAGATGTTTTGTAATTCCTTACACCAAACACATAGCATTTAGCACTTTTATAATTTAAGAAATATATTTAAAAGTCAGCTGACTTATTAATTTCAGTCAAAATATTTCTTTCTTCATGAAATCTTTGGCTATGGCTCGGGGGGAACACTCATTTGTTTCCTTTAAAGCATGGGCATTTTGAAAACCTCTCTGACCATATTCCCTTGTATATTGGACACAACATTAGAGGACTCTCATATAACCATGGCTACAAAACCAAATTATTTCTTAAGTACCTAGTACTCAAGCCACCTAACCACCAACTCCCACACCCGTTTTACTTTTAGAAGTAAGAATTTAATCCTAATTCCTTTAAAGGACATTTTGTTTTAAATAAAAATATTTCACTTGTTTTTTTTCCCCAGCAACCCAGGTGTTACTTGGAAAGCATTCTTCAGCTATAAAGCTGTGAAAATAACTACATTAATAAAAATGTTAACAAGTTTAAAAGATGAAATCTTATTGTGTAACTTGAGTGAAATACATTAAAAAAATAACAGTTCTCAGGTGCCTGTTATTTATTATGCCATTCATCTCTCACCTAGTTATCCTCTTTGATACTTATTACTGTCAGTAACTGTGATCTATTATTAGATAATAATAATGTTTTTAGTTTAGAGTCATGGATAGACCTTGAAAAAAGGAGCCAGTGAAATATATATTTATTCACTCATAATTCCAGAATCTTTTTTCCTGAGCATACTTATTTCATGACCACAAAGTAGTCTATTTTTTGTTTATTATTTTTTTAGTTTAGGCAATCAGCATACTAAAATCATTTCATTAGGGTTTTAAGTCAGCATACTAAAAGGGAGGAAGCTACTAAGATTAAATATAAAATAATGTTTCCAATACATACTTCTGTACAGTTTCAATGCCAGTATTTTCTTCTTCTAAACCTGAGTGTTTCAAGAAGCACTAGTTTGTTTTGGAATAAAATTTCAGAATATCTAAGATTACATTCAAATTTCATTGCCCTTATACAACGTGACAAAGAAGAGGGAAGATGACAACTAGGAAGGCACTGATATTAAACTTCTAGCACATATCAAGTACATTACCTAATTTAATTCAACTGACTGACAGTTAATCCTCATAAGCAATCTTATACATAATGCATTATTATTCCCATTTTGTATCTAAAGAAACTCAGACTGAGAGATTAACTGAAATATACTAGATCACACAGCTAGAGAATAGCATATTTTGGATTTAATCTAAAAATCTAATTCTCTTGCAAGAATATTGGAATGTTTTGATTTGTCAAGGAGAGAGAGACAGAGAGAGAGAGGGTATCTGACATCATTTCTTGAAGATTTGCTGGGCGCCTCATATTAGCATATCTGAAAAAGAGCTCATAACACCATTTTTTTACCCACCTAAACGTTTTCTGAACACACCTTCACCACCTGTGCTAACATTAGTATCCACCACACAATTGGTCAAGCCAATAACATAGGGACTGACATTGATTCTTTTTCTTTTTTTCTCACACTCTTCCCATTGAATACATCAACAAATCTTGTCAACTCCACCTCCAGATATTCATAATATCTTTGAAGAATTCTTAAATTATGTTATTGTTTTTAAATATGCTAGTACTTGATAAGGATGCCAACAATAATCAATAGAGAAAAGATAGTCTTTTCAATAAATGGAATTGGAAAACTGGATAACTGTGCAGAAAAAAAATTGAATTGGGCCTCTATTTTACACAGCTCACAAATATAACTCAAAATGGATTAAAGACTTAATGTATGGTGTGAAGCCATAAAAGTCATAGGAGAAAACATAAGGCAAAGCTCCTCTCCTTGGCATTGGTCTTAGCAATGGCTTTTTGGATATGACTCTAAAAGCAAAAGCGAAACAAACAAACAAACAAACAAACAAACACCAAAAAATGACCAAATGGGGCTATTTCAAACTGAAATACTCTATGCAGCAAAAGAAACAACCAACAAAATGAAATGGCAGCCTATCCCATGGGAGAAAATATTGGTACTGTATGTCTTTCAAAGGGTTAATATCCCTTTGAACTCCTACAACTGAATGACAAAAAACAAATAAGCAATACAAACTGATTAAAAAATGGGCAGAGAAATGAAACAGACATTTTTCCAAAGACAACATACAAATGGCCAACTGGCATGTGAAAAGATGTTCAGTATCTCTAATCACCACATACATGCAAATCAAAACCACACTGACATATCACCCTACACTTGTTAGAACAACTATCATCAAGAAAATAAGAGATAACAAATGTTGGGAGTATGAAAAGAAAAGGGAACCCTTGTACATTAGTGGTGGGAATGTAAATTGGTATGGTTAAAGCTGTATGAAAAACTGGTATTGAAGTGCCTTTAAAAATTAAAAATAGAACTACCATATGATCCTGCAATTCTACTTCTGGATATATATCTGAAAGAAATGAAAACAGAATATCTAAAAATCTCTATAACCCCATGTTCATTGCAGCATTATTCATAATTACGAAGATATGGAAACAACCTAAGTGTCAGTATACAGATGAATGGAAAAAAAAGATATGGTTCATACATACATCACACATGCACACTACATGCACACACACACACAATATTATTTAGCCATAAGGAAAAAGGAAATCTTGCCATTTGTGAAAACATGAATGAACCTTGAAGACATTATACTGTGAGATAAGTCAGACAGAGAAGGACAGATACTATATGGTATCACTTATATGTGGAATCCGAACTCATAGAAACTGAATAGAATTGGTAGTTACCAGGGGCTGGGTGTGAGGTCTGAAGGTATAATACACAGATTGTGATTATAGTCAACAATATTGTATTACATACTTTAAAGTTGCTAAAAGACTGGATCTTAAATGTTCTCACTGAAAAATTCAATGATTATTATGTGACCTGATGGAGGTGTTAGCTGACATACAGAGGTAACCATATTGCAATATACAAGTGTATCAAAACAATGAATTATATACCTTAAATTTATGCAATGATATATGTAAACTATATCCCAATAAACATGTTAATGTCATTTAAAGGCAAACTGATTTTTCAACGAGGAGCTAAATGCCACAAAATTTGTGACATCTGTGTGTATGTGTGCTACCGACTACTCCAGGATCTGCGAACTAAGCCTGAGATGAAGACGAGAGACAGCTTAGGGTACCAAGAGAGCCTTAGTAGGCTAGAAGCTGGGGAGAGAGGGTTTAAGCACCCTTGGCATCTTGAAAAAAGTACGAAAGTAGAAACCTTTGTTTCTACTTCCTGGATAGAAATGAGAAGCTGCTTCATGAGAAGACCTCAGAAGGTTGTTCAAACAAAAAGCTGGAGGGAAGCACAGAGAGAATCCTAAAAAGGCAACCAAGAGGCAAAGAGCAGAGGATGAAGCTTCAGGACATACCTGCTCTTGTGCCAAGATGGGAAGCTGCAATGAGAAAGCAGTGGCTTTGTTCAGTGTGTCTATATAAATGTAATGTTACAAATACAGGAAGGGAAGTCTTTAATAAAAAATAAGTAATGACTGAAACCACATGTAAGTTTTAGATGGAGACTAGTTCTGTGGACGGTATCTCATTTATCTTCCATAGATCCTGAAATACACCTGTGTGTAAGTGTAAGTCCTGATATACTAATATACTGAGAGTAGAAAATTCACTCAACTATGATGGGTGTGTGTGTGTGTGTGTGTGTGTGTGTGTGCGCGCGCGCATGCGTGTATAGCTGAAACATACTGCTCTGAATATGTATTCGTGTGTATTAAGAATCCATTTATTTGCAAATATGCAATATTCAGTATTCAGTATATGTCATTACAGATCATGGAAATAAGTCGTCTTTTTCTTTTTCATCTTTTAAAAATCAACTCAAATTTTAACTGGAAAGGTAATCTCTGCCCTCTCTGGGTTTGTACAGCAATTGTTCATGACTTTTTTGTAATTAATATCATGCTGTATTACGATTATTTGTTACAAGTATTGTTCTTTCACTGAAACACCTGTGTTTAAGAGGAGGAATTGGTCTCCAGAGCCAAGCAATATGCCTGCCTCAGTGAACAATAAATAAATAAATAAATAAATAAATAAATAAATAAATAACAGATGAATAAGTGAATAAATGGGAATGAATGGGTATACTTTATTTTCAAAAACATAGAAATTAGATAGAAATTTTATTTGTAAAGCCTGCCATGCATAGGAAAAACTGTATCCATTAAAACAAAGTTTGATGAATTGTCAAGAGCATAACCTTAGAATTTGTGGAGGAGTAGGTTCCACACAAACCATCTCTGTGAAGCAGCAGGTGATTTAAATCCAACATTAATGAAATGTGCAGATAATTCTAAACAAGAAAAAAGTAAACAGGTGAGATGATTGAATTGCTGAATGGTAAGCTTGGGGAGATTGGCAGATATAATGAAATGAGATTTAACATGAATACTGCAGGATAATTTACCTAGGGAAAAATCAGCAGCAGCTGAGATATAAAATGGAAACCCATTCCCCCTTTGGAAATAAATAATGTTTAAAAAGACTATGGTTATAGTGGAAAATAACTTGTATATGAGCTCACTTTGTAATGCTGTTGCTAAACAACCAATTGCCTTCCCAGAAGGCTGAACATAATGAATCATTTCAACCAGACACACACACACACACACACACACACACACACACACACACACACACACAAAGGAAAGAAAGTACTTTAGAAGCTTTAGGACTCACCTTGATTCTGCAGTCTCTAATTGGAGCACTTTCAATAGAGAAAGGACACCTTAAAGTTTAAGGAAAAACCAATAAACATCTTGAAATGAATCAGAGCCCATTTAATTTGGAAACCTTGAAAGGGTTCAGAAAGAAGGTCATTATGCCTAGTCCAATGCAATCAGCCCCTGGCTGCAGACAACAATAAGAAGAATTACTGTTAGTGTATATTGAGTGCTTACTCTGGGCCAGGCCCTGCCAACTTACTGCTGTAAAGGCATTATCACACAACTCTCAGCAGATCCATGTCATTGCTACTTGGCATTGTGTCCATTTTACAGATAAGGAAACAAAGGTTTGCAGACTTTAGGGAAGCTGAATATGGTCTCACAGAAATGAAGTGCTGGCACCATCACTGTAGTCCCCTGGCTGCTCAGAATCCAAGACTGTGCTCTTTGCCACTCTGTTGTATTTTCAGTATGCCGACCTGCTACTACAAAACCATAAGGGCATGTTCCTTTGCCTGGTTCCATGGTCCCCCATCAGCTGAGGAGGCCACTCCCTTTCTCTTTACCCTTATCTCTTTCTGCTCCTCAACCCTTACTTTCCCTTGCATTCAGAACTTCCTGACAAATAATGTCAAATACTATCTGTATATCTTTGCTCTGATGTACCCAGCATGGAAAATCTTTCTCTACCAAACCAACTCTCCCAGTCAGGACCCAGTCCTCTCAGAAAACATTAAATAGATTACACTCTGTTTCCGAAATGATCTTCAGTTGTTCTGCACATGTTTACATTTACTTCACCGCTGGCAACACTAGCCAAAGTCTTTATCTGCTTCACAGTCCAGCACACCTCTAGGCAAACAGGTGGCATTTATCAATTCTGTTGGGTCGTTCAAAGAAAGACAGAATTGGAGAGATAGGGAAGATTTACAAACACCTCCAACTGTTTGGCATTCAAAAAGAATAGTGCTATTCACAAGGAAGAAACTGAAGTTTAAGTTTGAATACTAGACTAGAATGACTAGAATGAAAACCAGAAAACAAACTTTCCATGAAAAGAGAAGTATTGGCTCTATTAAGCCCAGCTTTAAGAAAATGTATTGACATTTGATGCTCAGCAATTATCCACTTAAACTCTCAGCAAGAGCGATGAGAGGGACCTGTTCTGCCAGACAAGGATTCCGGGTTATCAAAGTTTTCCATCTGTTTCTGGCTCTGAATGTTACGCTGAGAAATTTATTCTGACTTCCACTTCTGGGATGAGAGATATCAGATTTCAAAAAGGACATGAGGATTGAGTAAATCAAATTGTAATGACCCCAGCTCTGAAGGTATATCTACCTGGAGGACAGCATGTTCCTGGGAGTAATCCAAGAACCTAAAATCAGCTGAATGTTAGTGCATTTCCCATTGTAAGAAAAGAAAGAAAAATGACGATGAAGCCATTAGCTATCCTATACTGCACACGTTCCACTGCCATTGAAAAATGTCCCACATCTGTGTCTTAATGCTGGCATCTGCTTCAAATTACCCTCAGATGAGCTCTACAGCTCTTGCCTAATTGGACACTATCAAAATGATATGGCTGTTATTGCTTACTTCTAGTTGCCCTTTATGCAGCAGTCTGTGCTAATGAATCCTCATCTTCATATGCAAGAGCCTTGCTTTGATCAGAAATTCTAAAAGGAGTATATCAGTAATTTGTTCAAAATATCTATGTATCAAATTATTAGTTCTTGCCTATATTTCTTATTGTCTTTTAACTATGAAGTTTTATTTTTTTATTTTTTAATGTTTATTTATCTTTGAGAGACAGAGAGAGACAGAGCATGAGCAGAGGAGGAGCAGAAAGAGAGAGAGACACAGAATCCGAACCAGCCTCCAGGCTCCTGGCTGTCAGCACAGAGCCTGATGCGGGGCTTGAATCCACGAACTGTGAGATCATGACCTGAGCCAAAGTCGAACACTCAACCGACTGAGCCACCCAGGTGCCACCTATGAAGTTTTAAAACCCACTGTCTAGAAGCAGTTCAAATAAAACTAATAGGAATTAAATCCAGGCAGACCTTTGGAGAATCAGAGTTTTAGAGATAGTAGAGACCTTTTTTTTTTTTTTTTTAATGTGATGAGGTTGAGGATCAAGAGAGACTAATGGTTTCCTCAAGGTCAAATGTTAAACTAATGTCAGAATCAAGACTGGGACCCAGGTTTTCTTCCAGTATAGGAAACATTCTAATCTCTAGCATTGCCATACAAGCAGTCATTACTATCAGTTAAGATGCATCTCACAGAGTCAGCACAGCAACAGCAAAGGGAAGTAGAGTCCACGCATCACCTTTCTTTTCTTCTTGATAAAAGTTGAAACAGTATCAAGATGGAAGATATCATTGTACTTTGTTATCACAGAACACAAGAGTCAAGCCAGGTACAAAAGTGATGGAGATGAAAGCATGAACATCAAAAGCAACGTGTGTCTTAAATGTCGTAAATGGCAAGTCCAAGGGGGAGTTGGCACACTGCAGTGTTTTTATAAGATGGGCCTTGCCAATAAGATGACGGCAGAATATGAACCATTAAGACAGTGTTTTAGTATTAAAAATGCGGCATCTTGAAAGTCAAGAAGATATGATCCAGGTATAATTTATTCAAATTGCGTTGCACTATGAAAAATATGGAAGATGACAGCAAATCCATTTCAGTGGTGTTCTTACATTTTGGAGCACACACAAACAATGAAATTTTATACCTCATGGATATCTCTGTGGATATTTTTTAAAATATGTAATGTAGAGGTTATGAATAATATAAATATATTTTATGATAAAATTGTTTACTTCAGTATGTTAAATATAGTGCAAAGTTTCATATCACTATCAACTCAAATTCCCAAATGAGAATCTTTAAATCATCAGCACCTTCTCCCAATGTCCTCAATCCTTCAGACTCCATTCAAATCTTCTTGATTCTACCTTTGATATACTTTTGCTCTCCCCTTTGTATTCCCACAGCCTCTGCTTTAATTCAATCTCATTTTAGTAAAAGATTGAACAATTAATCAAAACAGTGGCCCAATAAATCTCACTGCCTCCACCCTATTTCCCTAAGTCCCCATTTATTCTGTTCTTGGCATCAATAATATATTTCCAAATACAAAGATACTCATCTAGTGGCCCCTGCTTCAGAACCTTCAATACATTTCTTTTACTAACAAACTAAAACTCAGAATCTTTTGCATGGCCTACATGACCATCAAAAAGTGGCCACAATTGAGACTGCTACCCTCATAATCATGCTCTTTCCTTGACATGTCCTATCCTTTCCACTACACAAACTTTCTGCAGTAGTGACACACCCATATCTCTGCCAGTCATTTTCCTACTGATTGAATTTACTGGCTTCTCCCATCCACTTGATGCACTTTTATGCATTCTTAATAAATTGACTTAAATATCAACTCTTCCACGAAATCTTCCCTGAATCTCCAAAGCATAAAAAATATTTCTTTGAATGTCTCTATTATTCTACATATATATATCTACTACCATCATTTTTGTCACACTGTATTGTTTCTTTTTATGTATTTTTCTCCTTTGTTTTTCAGAATTTCTGGCAGGCAGGGACAAGATTTGCTTTTATCCCTAGTATGTGGCACAATATAGGTGCTTACATTTGTTTAAAAACATTTAGGCTCATTGTTTGTTTGTTTGTTTGTTTGTTTATTCAATTGAGAGAGAGAGAGAAACAGTGCCAGCTGCGGAGGGGCAGGGAAGAGGGAGAGAAACCCAAACAGGCTCCATGCTGTCAGGGCAGAGCCCAACACAGGGCTCAATCTCACAATCTGTGAGATCACGACCTGAGCCAAGATCAAGAGTCAGAGGCTTAACCAACTGAGCCACCCAGGCACCTCTAATGCTTATATTTTCAAGTAATTAATGAATTTGTCTGCTTAATGTTTTGTCATTTTCAGTGGTCACAATGATTAGTTACAATCTTTCCTTCATAAGATGTTAGTTATTCATAATATCAATTTCATGATAAATTTTTAAAAAATTTTTAATGTTTTATTTATTTCTAGGAGAGAGAGAAAGACAGCGTGAGCAGGGGAGGGTCAGAGAGAGAGGGAGTCACAGACTGAAACAGGCTCCAGGCTCCGAGCTGGCAGTCAGCACAGAGCCCGACGCGGGGCTCGAACCCACGAACCGCGAGATCATGACCTAAGCGAAAGTCGGATGCTTAACCAACTAAGCCACACAGGCGCCCCATGATGATGAATTTTTCATAGCAGTATCATATCAGTAGAAATTTTCAGAATAAGAAATGTCATTAGATTTGGCAACCACAGCGGTTGCTGTAAACATCTGAGAGAATAATTCCAGTGGGACTGAGGAGAAACCCTAGAGGTTTGAGTAATAAAAATTAATAAAGCAACAACTAACATTTTTGTATTTCAAAAGACTATTCTCAGTGCTTCACGTGCATTATTACATAAACCTGCAGGGAGGAGAGCCCCTGTCAGTGGCGATGGCTTTAGGTATGTTATATGTATGTCAGAAATGATCAAACCCTACTGTTAAATAGGTGGTTAACTACACGTATCAATAAAAAGCTGCTAAAAACAATCTCTGAGGTACCTGCCAGTATAGTCTCCACTTGGCTGATGAGAGTATTGAGGAACAGAGAGATTAAGAAAGTTACCCAATGGGGGCGCCTGGGTGGCTCCGTCGGTTACCCGTCCGACTTCAACTCAGGTCATGATCTCACAGTTCATGGGTTCGAGCCCCGCATCAGGCTCTGTGCTGGCAGCTGGCTCAGAGCCTGGAGCCTGTTTCAGATTCTGTGTCTCCTTCTCTCTCTGATCCTCCCCTGCTCACGCTGTCTCTATCTCTGTCTCAAAGATAAAAAGAAAAGAAAAGAAAGTTACCCAATGTTATGCTGTGCGAAAGAAGTCAGGCAGAGACGGACAGATACCATGTTTTCACTTATAAGTGGAACAGAAGAAACTTAACAGAGGACCATGGGGGAATAAAAGGGGAAAAAAATAGTTCGGGAGAAGGAGGGAGACAAGCAATGATAGACTCTTGAATGCTGAGAACAAACTGAGAGCTGATGGGGGAGAAGGGAGAGGGGGTGATGGGCATGGAGGAGGGCACTTGTTGGGATGAGCACTGGGTGTTATATGGAAACCAACTGGACAATAAACTATGAAGATATAGATAGATATAGATATATATAGATGTAGATATACATATACATATACATATAGATGATATAGATATAGATAGATATAGATATAGATATAGATATAGATATAGATATAGAAAGGTACCAAAGTTCGCATGGCCAATCAGCTGCAGCTGAGTATTGAGCCCAATTGCTCTGACTTGAGAACCTGTGCAGGCCTGCTCTCTACTTTGCCATAACAAGAAAACCGTTACTTACTTTAGAAGTAGAGAAACTCAACAGACTCAAGCCAAGATTACTTTTACTTTCAAATAAGATTTATACCTTTGTGGCCAGGGGTAAGAAGAGAATTCCTAGAATAAAACTGACAGAACAAAGCTTCACACTTAAGTGTTTTATTTAAATTATTTTTATATCTAAACACCCCATTACAACTTATACTATTATCAACCCTCAGCAATAAAGACTGTAATACCATTCATACCTCAAGCAACATGTCACTTGGGTCAACAGTAAAAAAAAAATATAAATAGAAGTCCCAGAGCAAGAAAAGACAGGGGGACTAAATGAGGTGTCTTCATCTCACTTCCTACAATCAAAAGCTGAAGAAACACCTGCAGAGAGTGGAATCTGTCTTCCAGGTATAAGGATACATTTGAGAATGAACTATGAGAAATTCTTCTTTAAATTGATCCCATAAGATTAATAGTGTGGGTGAAGATGGGTTGGTTTTTGGTATTTACGTTCCGAGAAAAAATAATCAAATTGTCTTTATCAAGTATAATGGAAACCATCATATATGGAAGCTGGGCTCTAAACTCAGCATACAAGGTAAGGCTACACTTAAAAAATCACTTAGAGGGGCACCTGTGTGGCTCATTCAATCAAGCATCTGACTCTTGATTTCGGCTCAGGTCATGATCTCAAGTTTCAGGAGTTTGAACCCCACATTGAGCTCCGTGCTGACAGTGTGGAACCTCCTTGGGATTCTTTCTTTCTCCCTCTCTCTTTGCCCTTTCCCCCATGCTTTTTCTCTCTCTCAGAATAAATAAATAAATTTTAATATAAATCACTTAGCTTGTGCACAGATATAATGCAGATGATTTTATTAATCCAGTTTTGTAAACTATCATTTTATGAATACACCCTTGAAAGCCAAATGTTCAAGGAATTAAAGGAAAATCCAATTGCATAATCCTAGGCATTTAAACTATTCTGTCTTTCAGATAACTATCCAAGGCCTGGCAATGAATAAGGAATATATGGAAAATTCAAAACATTTCTGCTTACTTGAAGGGTACACTCCTTACTTTCCTTTTATGTTTCTACGGCCACTCAGTTTTTTTGAGTCAAATAAGATGGAAGTCATTCCAACTTCTAATAAGAATCTACTGTGTCATGTTTAACTTGTAGAGTATGTAAAGGGTAAAATACATAAAATAAATATTTTGAGAGCAATATAGACTGTAGAAAGAATGAGACAATATAATCACTTCAAATATCTAACCAGAAGACTAAAATTATATATCACAGGATACATGAAATAGTGATTATCTTTTTTGTTCATGAAGCCTCAGGATATCACCTCAATATTTATAGCTCAACAACATTGGTTATTGCGATGTACCATTTTTCCCCTACAGAGTTATTGCGCTGGCATAAATCATTATTACAAAATTGAAGTAATTATATTTTCATTTTTCTACATTACATTTATGTATATATTTTAAAAATATAATTACATACCCACTATATATTCCATTCTGGCAACAGTGGAAAATTTGCTTCTTGCAAAATAATAGAAAAGCAGAATAAAATATATCCAAAGTTATTAATAGAAACCCACATTCTGCTATTTGTGTGTATTGAAGTATTATTAAGTTTCATAAAGTTGTTGAATGATTTAATGAGGGAAAGAATTTTGATATTTTTTCTTCACATTTGTTACCATGTGTAACCTATAGTTACTGTATTAATAACTATATTTGAATAAGTATAGTATTGAGTATTTTCAGAATGCATGCTATTAAGTAAAATTATTTTCTCTGAGTGTAATTCTATGTGCCTTCATATTACTACAGGTGACACTATTACTCAAAATGGGTACTGGTTAAGTTAACCACAGTGACTTTCAACATTGGAGATTTGAGAACATTTATGCTGAGAAACACAGTGAATGGAGGTGATAAAGAATATATTTCAAAGGGGATACCTAACAGAATTCTAAATTGCTAAGGTGGTGTGCCTTTTAAATACTCCTCTATGGGGGTGGGAGGCAAGATGGCGGAGAAGTAGGAAGCACCGTACATTTCACCTGCACTCATCTCTCAAACAGAGAAGGCCTGAAGTCGTAGGACACCGAGCCACAAGAGTTTGGGAAGAGCAAGAGACAGAGTGCACTGGGAAGGAAACCTCATAAGTGCATGAGTGCGAACTGGGGAACGGGACCCAGAGACACGGAGGGAGGGGAGGGAACCGGGCTTGTGTGCAGCTGCGGTGAGTGATGAAACAGCTGTGGTGGCGAGCTGCCGCAAGTCCAGGGGAAAGGAAAGAAAAGCTGAGATTGCTCATAGAACCGTCCCTGGAGAAGAGAAAAAACCTAGGCTTGGAAAGACAGTGTTTTTTAGCTCTGGCTGCGGTGCTGACTTTAAACTAGATGCCCTGGTACCAGAAGGTGCCAGGAAAAACTGAACTGCCGTGTGTCCGCCACCATCCTTGGTGGCGGCCAGTGAACCGGCAGCAACGCCTGCGGAGGACCCGGCACCGGGTGAAGCGGCAGTGGCGCGCGCGACGTTGGCCCACTAAAGTGGCAGTGGCTGCGACCCAGTGAAGTGGTGCCGGTGCCCGGTTAAGCGGCGGCTGCGTGAGCGAAAAGTTGCCTGCTGAAGCTGCAGCAGCCAGTAAAGCGTTGCGGAGGGGTGAGGCGACGCAGAATCTGCAGACCTTAAGTTACTACGTTCCCCAAAGGCACTCGGGTTGTATTGCTGCTTGACCCCGGCGGATATGAGGCTGTGACACTTCCCCCCACCCTCCACTCAACCCCCGGCAACAGGGAAGCAGCGACAAGTGGAACTGTTATATAAAATAATTGAGATCATACCATGCACACTTTGAGATCATAATGCTTTGAAACTTGAAATCAATCACAGGAAGAAGTTTGGAAAACCTCCAAAACCATGGAGGTTAAAGAATACCCTACTAAAGAATGACTGGGCCAATCAGGCAATTAGAGAAGAAATTTTAAAAATATATGGAAACAAATGAAAATGAAAATACAACAATCCAAACTCTATGGGATGCAGCAAAGGCAGTCCTAAGAGGAAAGTACATTGAATTCCAGGCCTATTTCAAGAAATTAGAGAAAGCACAAGTGCAAAATCTAACAACACGCCTAAAGGAACGAGAGGCAGAGCATCAGGAGCACCTCAAACCCAGTAGAAGAAGAGAAATAGAAAAATCAGAGTAGAAACATAGAGACCAAAGAAACAATTGAACAGATCAATGAAACCAAAAGTTGGTTTTTTGAAAAAGTAAACAAAATTGACAAACCTCTAGCCAGACTTATCAAAAAGAAAAGAGAGAGCACCCAAATAGACAAAATTATGAATGAAAATGGACTTATTACAACCAACCCCTCAGAAATACAAGCAATTATCAGGGAATACTATGAAAAATTATATGCCAACAAATTGGACAACTTAGAAGAAATGGACAAATTCCTAAACACACACTCACTACCAAAATTCACACGGGAAGAAATAGAAAACCTGAACAGACCCATAACGAGTGAAGAAATCGAATCAGTGATCAAAAATCTCCCAACAAATAAGAGCCCTGGACCTGATGGCTTCCCTGGGGAATTCTACCAGACATTTAAAACAGAATTAATCCCAATTCTTCTCAAGCTATTCCAAAAAATAGAAATCGAAGGAAAACTCCCAGACTCATTTTATGAAGCCAGCATCACTCTGATTCCCAAGCCAGACAGAGATCCAGCAAAAAGACAGAACTACAGGCCAATATCCTTGGTGAATACGGATGCAAAAATCCTCAACAAGATACTTGAAAATAGAATCCAACAGCACATAAAAAGAATCATCCACCAAGATCAAGTGGGATTCATTCCTGGGTTACAAAGCTGGTTCAACATTCGCAAATCAATCAATGTGATACATCACATCAACAAAAGAAAAGATAAAAACCATATTATCTTGTCAATAGATGCCGAAAAAGCATTTGACAAAATACAACATCCTTCTTAATAAAGACCCTCGAGAAAGTCGGGATAGACGGAACTTACTTAAACATCATAAAAGCCATCTATGAGAAGCCTTCAGCTAACATCCTCAACAGGGAAAAACTGAGAGCTTTCCCCCTGAGATCAGGAACATGACAGGGATGTCCACTCTCACCACTGTTGTTTAACATAGTGCTGGAAGTCCTAGCATCAGCCATCAGACAACAAAAGGAAAGCAAAGGCATCAGAATTAGCACAGAAAAAGTCAAACTTTCACTATTCGCAGACGACATGATATTCTACATAGAAAGCCAGACAGACTCCACCAGAAGCCTACTAGAACTGATCCAAGAATTCAGCCAAGTTGCAGGGTACAAAATCAATATACAGAAATCGGTTGCATTTTTATACAGCAACAATGAAGCAACAGAAAGAGAAATCAAGAAACNCCTCAAAAATTTAACAATAGAACTCCCCTATGACCCAGCAATAGCACTGCTAGGAATTTACCCAAGGGATATAGAAGTCCTGATGCATAGGAGAACATGTACCCCAATGTTCATATCAACACTCTCAACAATAGTCAAAACATGGAAAGAGCGTAAGTGTCCATCAAAGGACGAATGGATCAAGAAGATGTGGTTTATCTATATAATGGAATACTACACGGCAAAGAGAAAGAATGAAATCTGCCCATGTGTAGCAACATGGAGGGAGCTTGAGGGGGTTATGCTGAGCGAATAAGTCAGGCAGATAAGGACAAATACCATATGTTTGCACATATAGGAGGATTAGGAGGAACTTAACGGAAGACCAAGGGGGAGAAGATGGGTAGAGATGGTGGGGGAAAGGGAGAGAGGTAAACCATGAGAGACTCTTGAATGCTGAGAACAAACTGAGGACTGACGGGTATGGTGGTGGAGGGGGGAGTTGGGCATGGAGGAGGGCACTTGTGGAAAAAATAAAATAAAATAAATCTATATGTATTTGTAAAAATAAATAAATAAATAAATACTCCTCTATGTTTAATGCCCATTGAAAATGGCATTTTCATGTGATTTGTACACTTAAACATTCTATTATAAATTATAAGATTCACTTTGCTTCTTACTCTGACTCTCTTCAATTGGGCAAGGGGGAAAAATGCCACAGAGAACACAATATGGCTTTTCAGTGCATCATCCCCTGACTTCTTGCACAAGGCCTTCAATGTTCTGTTAGTGGTAACAGCTCTCTCATCACCACCTGTGCCCTCTCCCTCTCATGCCACCATTCATTCCTACCCTTCACATGTGTCATCACCAATCATAGCAACAAAACCTCAGGCCCTTCATGCTGTTCCTTCTGCCACTTCTGTCTCCTCTGGGCTCTGTCCCTTGTGCAGCACTGTTCGAACACGGCTTTCTGCCACTCGTTCTCACATTCCAGCTTAAACCACTGTCTAATCAATCTGACCAAAGCACAATTCCAACTGCCCAAGAAAAACATTGGTTACTCCCTCTGTCATTGTTCTTCACATTTCATGAATACAAAGAGTAGAAATACTGGGACCACATTCTCTTACCAAGACTAAAGAAAATTTAAAAGAATGATTGAGAAAGCCACCATATGTTTTTAAATTAAAAACAAGTTTGTGCATGTGTGTATGTGATGAAAACTTATGTTTATGAGTCTGTTAGAAATGTTTGTATCTTGGTAAAAGGAATGACCGAACTTTCATTGTCTAATATATATTATCTACACATACATACAGGTATGCATGGTGTATGTATCCGATTATGTATAAAAACATTAATTTCATATTTAAAATAATAAAAACTGTGATTTAGTGACTTAAAATTTTCCGTTTAACAGTTTCCTTGTTTTAACATGTAATCAAAGTTGTAATGATATAATATTTAGAAAATAACAGTATTAGATCTTTGTGCATAAGAAAATTCAGATGTTAACAACAATTTACTCGGAATTCTCTCTACAGGGGCACCTGGGAACCTCAGTTATTTAAATATCTGACTCTTGGTTTTGGATCTCTTCATGATCTCATGGTTCGTGGGTTCAAGTCTCATGTTAAGCTCTGCACTGTCAGTGTGGAGCCTGCTTGGGATTCTCTATATCTCCCTCTCTTTCTCTGTCCCTCCCCTGCTTGTGTTGTCTCTCTCTCTCTCTCTCTCTCTCTCTCTCCCCTCCCAAAATAAACAAATAAACTTAAGAAAAAGAATCATCTATATAAACTCTCTGTATATGTATATATATAAGTATACATCTTCAAAATTAAACCAAAAAAGAAAAGATTAGAAGCTATGAAGATTATTCTACCTGGCCAGGAGATCACTACAGATTGATCCCAAATTATGGCAGTGGAGATAGGAAAGAATTGAATAGATTTCAGACACATATCTTAGAGGTAGAGCTGATAGGACACAGTGATAAAGTGGGAGCTAAGAGAGACAAGTGTAAAAGTTTACTCCTGGCTTTACAACACAAAAAACAGCATGGATAGAAATGCTGCTTCTTTGATGGGAAATAATGGAAAAGTAAAAATAAAGGAGAAGATAAGGAGTGGAGGGGGCACCTGGGTGTGCCTTAGTCATTTGACCATTGTCTCTTGTTCTGCTCAGGTCATGATCTCTGGCTCACATCAGGCTCTCTGCTGAGCATAGAGCCTGCTTAAGATTCTCTCTCTCTCCCTCTGCTCATGCTCTCTCTCTCTCTCTCTTTCTCTCTCTCTCTCTCAAACAAAACAAAACAAAAAACACACACAGAGAGAGAAAGAGAGAGAGGAGAAGGGGTTAACAGATGTTGAGTCCTACGAATGGAATTGTCAAAAACACAGTTTAATCTTTGTGTCTGAGAATGAGAAAAGAGATCAGGAATAGAAGTAAATGTGAGAGCAGTCACATGCAGATAGCATTTAAGACCCCACTAGCAAATGAGATAAACTAGGATGTGTCTAAATTACAAAAGGAAGAGACTAGTTAAAATTTGGTAAGATCGAGCCAGTAAAGAAAGCAGAAATAGAGAAATCAGGCAGGTGGGAAGAAATCAAGATAGAATGCTTTCTCAGAAATGAAGAGAATAGAGGAAATTTCTTTTTCTTTTCTTTTTAAAAGTAAGTCAACTGTACCCAGTGGTGCTGTGTAGAGAGTAGGATTAGGACCGAAAGGATACTAATTGAAAGTTCCATCTCCAACAGTGTGGAAAATGCCGACAATCCTTACACTAAAGACCACCTAAACACGCTACATAAAATGCAATAAACACTAAGCTCATAAGACAGTAAAGAAAACACTAAGGACCAAAATGCAAAAAGGAAGATGCAAAACAGAGAAGAAGGTGGGAACTTTAGGGCATTGATGCTAAGTGATAGAAAGCAGAGAAAGACAAGTACTGTATGATCTCACTTATGTTTGGCTTTTAAGAAAGTCAAACTCATAAAAACAGAAAGTAGAATGGTGGTTGCTAGGGCTGAGGGTGAGGGAAATGAAGAGATGTAGATCAGAGGGGTACAAAGCTAAAAACCTAATATGTTCCAGGGATCTAGTGTTGAGCACGGTAGTTGCGGTTAAAAACACTCTATTATATACTTGTTTACTTGCAGTAGCAAATCCTTGGTACCCAGGAAGAGACAACTGACACACACTTGGGGAATCAGAAAAGACTGTTTATTTCACACCAGTGCTAGCCCAGTGGAGTCACCTCCGAGGTCTGAGCCCTGAGCCCTGGCATTGTTCTCCTTTTATGGGTGGGATTGCAGAGGCTTGAAGAGAAAAAAAAGGGGGGGCGGGGCACTGATGGTTGTGCTATGCAGGTAGTTGGCAGATATGCAGGAAGCAAGCAAGATTACAGAAGCCAAAAGTATGCAAAGGGAGTATCCAGCCTTGGACGTCTGTCTGCCCTCCCCCCCTTTTTTTTTATCTCCTCTTGCTAGATTTCCTTCTCACTTGAAGCTTGCTAAAGGATCTTAAATGCTTTATTTTTTACTGTGGTAAATCATTCTGTGATATCTAAGTGCATCAAATCATCACATTCTACGCTGTAAACTTACACAGTGTAGTATGTCAATTGTATCTTAATAAAGCTGGGGGAAAAAACACAATAATTCCCCCTCAAAAGAAAAAAAAGTAAGCTGGTCTGATAATGATTAATGTGCTGTTTTTCCTCATTCTCTTCTTCCATTTCCCATATTCCAAATCATTATTTTCCCTATTACTTCTTGATTAAAAGATATTACTGGATAAATAGAAAAAGAGAGAAACACTGGATTTAATGATGTGTACCTGAAAATACAGTAAATATAGATGTAACCACTGTCCACCCAGGAGAGTCTCTTTCCAAATTTCATGGAGTTCCTTTTCTCTGCTTTACAGTCCATAGGCCTAAAATTGCCTACTTTTAAAATAGACAAAGTACTACATAATTATCCTAACATATGAAAGTCAGCTTTGCCTTACTGTGTTTATATTTAGATGAGTTTGCATAGGCATAGATAACTCAGTAGTTTTCGATGTGCCTATCATTTCTTTTTCAATTTTTAAAGTTAAAAGCAAAAGTATTTGTTTAAACATTTAAATCTGGTAGAGTTGTGAGTGGCCCCATTTTTACTGACTTCCCCAATATCACTTTTTGAAATACATTCCAGCTCTTTAAAAGCATATTAGATCTTTTCCTTTTGTTCAATTGTCTGAAACACTGAAGTTAAGTATGAAGATGCAACATTTGGCTAAGCAGGTAATATCATAGGAAAAAACAAGAGAAACTACATTAGTTTTAATAGTTGCTAATATGGCAATTCCTATCAAAATAACACCAGCAGTCTTCACAGAGTTAGAACAAACAATCTTAAAATTGCTATGGAACCAGAAAAGACCCCAAATAACCAAAGCAATCTTGAAAAAGAAAACCAAAGCTGGAGACCTCTCAATGCCATACTTCAAGATGTATTACAAAGTTGTAATCATCAAGCCAGGGTGCTACTGGCACAAAAACAGACACTCAGTTCAGAGAGTAAAACACCCAAAAATGGACCCACAAATGTATGGTCAATTAATCTTTGACAAAGCAGGAAAGAATATCCGAAGGAATAAAGACAGTCTCTTAAACAAATGGTGCTGGGAAAACTGGACAGCAACATGTAGAAATATGAACCTGGACTACTTTCTTACATCCTACACGAAAATAAACTCAAAATGGATGAAAGACCTAAATATAAGACAGGAAGCCATCAAAATCCTAGAGAATAAAGCAGGCAAAAACCTCTTTGACTTCTGCTGCAGCAACTTCTTACTCAACACATCTCTGGAGGCAAGGGAAACAAAAGCAAAAATGAACTATTGGGACCTCATAAAAATAAAAATCTTCTGCACAGTGAAGGAAATAATCAGCAAAACTAAAAGGCAACTGACAGAATGGGAGATGATATTTGCAAATGATATATCAGATAAAGGGTTGGTATCCAAAATCTATAAAGAACTTATCAAACTCAACACCCAAAAACCAAATAATCCAGTGAAGAAATGGGAAAAAGACATGAACAGACACTTCTCCAAAGAAGACATCCAAATGGCCAACCGACACATGAAAAAATGCTCAACATCACTCAACGTCAGAAAGATACAAATCAAAACCACAAAGAGATAGCACCTCACACCTGTGAGCATGGCCAACACTAACAGCTCAGGCAACAACAGATGTTGGCGAGGATGCAGAGAAAGANTTTTTTTTTTTTTTTTTGCAAACTGGTGCAGCCACTCTGGAAAACAGTATTGAGGTTCCTTAAAAAATTAAAAACAGAACCACCCTATGACCCAGCAATTGCAGTACTAGGTATTTAATCCAAGGGATACAAGTGTGCTATTTTGAAGGGGCACATGCACCCCAATATTAATAACAAAGCTATTGACAATAGCCAAAGTATAGAAAGAACCCAAATGTCTATCGATGTATGAATGGATAAAGAAGATGTGGTATATATATATATATATATATATACAGTGGAGTATTACTCGACAACCAAAAAGGATGAAATCTTGCCATTTGCAACTGCATGGATGGAACAAGAGGGTATTATGCTAAGCAAAATTAGTCAGAGAAAGACAAATATCATATCACTTCACTAATATGAAAATTTAATATACAAAACAGATGGGCATAAGGTAAGGGAAGCAAAAATAATATAAAAACAGGAATTAAGAGATTCTTAAAGATAGAGAACAAACAGAGGGTTGCTGGAGGGATTGTGGGAGGGGGGAAGGTTTAAATGGGCAAGGGGCATTAAGAAGTCTACTCCTGAAATCATTTTTGTACTATATGCTAACCAACTTGGATGCAAATTAAAAAATAAATTAATCAATCAATTAATTGATTGATTTTTTAAAAATGGGAAAATAATAGAAATGCAACTTTCTCCCACTTCTGTTTCCCTGAGGGGATAGCTATGCAGAGTGGCAAATTTCTTTCTTCCAATTATTCCTTTTTACATGGTACATCCAAACATTTGCAGCCAACAAGATCATTCTCCTGAAGATTAAAAAAGCTTTATCTGCCTTCAAAGAAGTCTTCCAGAGCCGCTTAAGATACTGTCTTATAAAAAATAAAAAATATTTTCTCATTGCCATGTAGTATTCCATGGTATAGATAGACCACATCTTCTTGATCCATTCATCTGTTGATGGACACTTAGGCTCTTTCCATGTTTTAGCTATTGTGGAGAGTGCTGCTATGAACATTGGGGTACATGTGCTCCTATGCCTCAGCATTTCTGTATCCCTTGGGTAAATTCCTAGCAGTGCTATTGCTGGGTCATAGGGGAGTTCTATTGTTAGTTTCCTGAGGAACCTCCACACTGTTTTCCAGATGGGCTGTACAAGTGTGGAAACTAATTTGACAATAAACTATTAAAAAATAAAAAAATAGGGGCGCCTGGGTGGCTTAGTCGGTTAAGCATCCGACTTTCGCTTAGGTCATGATCTCGCGGTNTAAAAAAAATTAAAAAAAAATAAAAAAAAATAAAAAATAAAAAAATAAAAAAATAAAAAATAAAAAATATTTTTAAAAATGGTTGCTAATATGAACCTGTTGAAAACCTTTTGCACCAAGGATCTTTCAGGACATATAAAACCACTGCATTTTGATACTCAAATACATGTCAAAGAAACAAAGTTAAACAAAATTCTAATATGCCATAAGCGAAAATAATTGGCTTCCTTTAGAATCTATAGTCTCACAATTTTCAAAAAAAAGCATGTTTGGGATCACTTCCAGAATACTATCCAATCATGAAGTACTTTCTGATTCACTCAAAATAAATTCTTAAAAGTCACTTGCAAGATCCTGCCTGACTTTTCTCCCTACCTTTTACTGCACAATTCTGTTTCAATGTCCTGAATCATTAGGAAAATTGTCCAAGACTTGGACATAGGCAAAAGAGATAATTCACCATTGTCTGGCCTACCCTCTGTTTCTTGTCCTATGGGGCAAAGAGGTTCAAAATCTTTGATGAGACTTGTTGACTGGGTTATTTTACATCTCTATACAGATAGAAGTTACATAAAACTGATAGCAATGCAAATGAACTTTGTCTCCTAGATAATGTAAATCTCTGTAAGGGCAATTCTCAAAAGGTTTTAATTTGATGTTTCCTCCCTTAACTGATGGGTTGGTTAAATCTTTGGCACAATTATTTTATATTTGTACAAGAGTCATGTTTTTAACTTTTTTGAAAAATTATGTGTTATCAGTCCAGCCTCCATCTTTGCCAGGAGATACTGAGACCTCAGCATGGGACCTTCATAGAAAACTCAGAATCAGGCCCACTGTGTAGTTGATGTAGTTCAAGGACATCCTAAGTTCTACCTTGTAACTCACATCAGATAGTCCTCTACCTTGCCAGATCCTTATCTTAGCATAGTCTTGGCAATTTGGCTAGTATTTCAAATATATACATAATTTCTTCAAGGTTTCAAGTATCAGAAACAAATTGGGTCTACCTCAGTGATTGAGCTGTATTGTGGGAGCTTAACTGTTAAGTGAGTGAAGGAAAGAAAAAAGGTAAACAGTTATTTCTTCCATAATATATTCAGGACTCATGAAAACTTGATAATTACTAAGAACTGAAACATCATTCAGCATAACATACATCATGTCTTTTTTTACCCAATTGCTATTTCATTGGAGTGATTCATCAATCAACTATCAACAGATAGCATTAATAGAACATTTAACTATCTTCCTGGCACTTTAATAAGCCCTTTACATATATATGTGTGTGTGTGTGTGTATATATATATATATTATGCTAAGCAAATATTAATAACATTAATATTTGTATTAATATACATATATATACTCATTGATCCTCTCAACAAAACTATGAAGTAGATACTGTATTCATTTTAAAGATACGGAGATTAAGGCTTATGATGTTTAAGTCCCTTTCCCAAGATCACAATTTTTGTAAGTAGGAGACCTGGAAGTCAAACTCCAGGTTTGACTGAAGCCTTAGCTCCAACATCTCCATTCCTATTACTCCTTCCTCTTCACTTTTCTTTTTCTAATTTCTCTTTTTTCTAGTCTATAGCAGTGACAATATTGGATTTTAACTGAACACTGAACTCCCAGAAAACAGCAACAATTTAAAAATATTCCCATACACTGGAGCCACAAAAGACCCCGAATAGCCAAAGTAATACTGAAAAATAAAACCTAAATGGGAGGTATCACCATCCCANAAGGAGGGCACTTGAGGGGATGAGCACTGGGTGTTATGAGGAAACTAATTTGTCAATAAACTATTTGTAAAATAAATAAATAAATAAAGCAATAAAAATAAAAAATAAAAATATTCCCATACACACCCTATTTTGTTTTTCAAGAAATGGTTTACCACTAAGAATACAACATCACCATACAACTTAGATACCTCATTGTCTTCTCTTTCCAGGACCCTTGCAAGACTTATGAACGGTTGTCTTGTTTATATGGGACAAGAGCAAACACAGCCCTTTCCTCTTTTCCTTTTACCTCCTGACAAGACCAGATCTAGACACTCTAATATCCCCTTCTTTGACCTTCTTAGATACTATCCCCTGAAGCTAATTCTGGTAGGCAAAATAATGACTATGTGAGGTTACATGCAAAGGGGAAGTAGAGTTTCAAGTGAATTAAAGTTGCTTATCAGATCCCCTTAAAATAATGAGATTATCTTGGATTATTAGGATGGGTTTAATATAATCACAAGTGTTCTTAAATGTGGAGGAGAGAAGTGGAAAATAAAACTAGACAGATAATAATGAAATAAAGACTTCTCTTATGTTGCTGTCTTTGAAGATGGAGGAAGAGGGCCATGATCCAAGGAATGCAGATGACCACTAGACACTGAAAAGGGAATTAAATGGATTATCTCCTAGAATTTCACAAATAGTAAATTTGTGTTGTTTTAAGTCCCTAAATTTGTGATAATTTGCTATTACAGCGGTAAACTAATACACTAACCACAGACAAAACCATTAATTGCTTAGATAACTAAAACTCCCCTACTGGCAAAAGAACCCCAACTGTGAATCACCCCATCTGCAACTTGCTCATCTCTCTATAAAAGTCCAAGGCAAATCACCTTGTTGGCATACTCTCATCATTGGATCTGGGGTGCTCTCAGTACTGCAATAACCTGAATAAAATCATAGCCTTAACTGTGCTGTGCATCATGATTCAGATAGGATTAGACCTCAACTTTGGATTTTCATTTACTCCCAGGTAATGTGTCATGCCCAGCTTGTGATGCAGGGATCCAACAGTGAGTCTGACTCCTAGTCCCATGATCCAGACTCTTTCCCCTCTATAGCACAGTAAGAATTTTGATTCCTTTTGACTACAGACTTGATTTCTGGTGAGGGCTTCTTTTGGTTTTATGGACTGACCATTTGGTGATCTCTATAAATGGATTGATTGTACATGACAGGTCTTGTCTAGTCTGGGTAAAAACCAACAGATAATCTGGTTTACTAATCATATCTGTTTGTCTATTTGGATATTTTAAGCTCAAATCAATTTAGAATCCATATGTACTATAAAGAGAACAGCTCTTTGCTATGGAAGAATAAATTTTGTAATTCTGTGTCAACTCTTGACTCAGGACTACAATTTTATAATTAAAGCTAAAAACTCCCTACCTGTATCTGCAAGTATGCCTATGTGTCTCTGAGACTAGAATATATCTCTCTACTTCTGGATGGAATTATCAAATTAGAGTATACAATATCTTAAAGGAGATCATTCCTATTGGCTTAAGATAAATAAGTGCTTATATAAATTAGTTATTCTTAAAATTTGCAAAAAGAGATAAGGCAATTAAACTTTCAATAATGTAAAAATCCTTAAAAAATATGTAGATATTAACTCAAATGCTTTAAGAATTCAAGTTCATGTACCTTAGGTAAAATGGATTAGCTTAATGTTTTTGTTTAATAAAAACAACTATGTCTCAACATTGAGTATAATACAAGCTTACTTATGTAAAACTATGTGTATTTGGGTCTGTTAATGAATGTGTTCACGTACTTTCCCAACATTGAATACAATATCTTGTATTCCTAAAATTGCCTTTGAGATTTCCCAGAGGGTCCTTGGAAGACCACAAAGGATTTGTTCTTTTATCTTTTATAAAAAGAAAGATGCTAGATAACTATGTCAATTTGATATACTTCTACTGATGAGTTGCTTGGGAAGCAATGCCAATTCAGGAGGTACTTAACCTTCTCTAAATAAAATTTCCATGGATAAAATGCTATAACTAGTTAAAAAGTTAAATGCTGTATGGAAAGTTCCTAGAGATCTGTCAGTGTCCTAGCTGTCAATGATATGTTTCTATTTATTAGAGATCTGGTGCTCCTTTGCTTGATAGTAGACAATGGTGTAGTGTTACTGGCCATAATTTCAGATATTTTAAAATATGAACTTTAATGCAACTCTACCTCTTTAATTTGGATCACGCGTCTTCTAGCCTAGTGCTTCTTAAGTGGGGATTTACATCATTTCCGTATGGAGTTTATTAATATTTGGATGCTCAAGCATACTTCAGACTTACTGCATCTGTATACTTGATAATTTTGATAAATGTATCATACCTTCTAACTAGATGCTTGATATATTCATGGTGTATTGGGTCTCGGGATTATTACAGTTTATATCTGAACCATTTTTTCTCTGTAAAGATTTTGTTATCAATTCTTATAAATTAGATGTAATATCCACCCTTCTTTGAAAACAAAGTTAATCACTATGCTTATAGACATTTTGTCAAAAGCTTTTTGGCTTGATTTTATTTTGTTTAGCCTGCCAAAGAAATCACCACATTTCTTATCAGTTGCATTATTTTTGTAATAAACTCTGATCAGATATTTACCCTTTAAAATTACCATAAATAACTTAACAACAGCACTTTTATATCTCTCGTCATCCACAGATTGTTTATTTTATTTTATTTTATTTTATTTTATTTTATTTCGTTTTATTCTGGTGCTTCTCTGAAAGCACTTATATTCAGCTACAGACAAGAAAGTTTTGACCCTAACAAAGGATTGTCTCAGGGCACCATGGGAAAGAAATACACCAAATAATCTTGGACACAGGCTTCTGATGGCATCTGATGGCATAGTTTAAACTACTTTGCAGCCATAAGAGTTAGGCTATCCAGAACTCTAGTCAAAAGAAAATAGTTTCATGAAACTGATAATCTATGATCAAATGGAACAAGATCATTATATAGGGTAGAATGAACTGATGAGCTATGACTATGGTTTTTGTTTGGAATATTTTTGCTGTTTAATATTTTATTTTCTGGAAATAACACACACTATTGTCTTTTATCTGTATCTTTTATCTCTAGCTCCATCTATAACTCATAACAATTTAGTAGAATGTTTTTATAAACAGAAATGAAACATGTAGTTTTATATCCTTGCCTGATCCCACCAGATTCAGAAACTTGTATGTGTATTCTTATTTTCATGGCAATATCATTATTTGCATAGATTCAATAACAGTTTGTCCTCCTTATTAACAGCACATATTGAAAACCACAGTTATGCAACCAAGGCTTTGTTTAGAATGTCATACTTGATCATGATGTTTACTGAATCAGAATTAGCAGACAATTTTAAGGAACTTTACTTGACTTTATCGAGCCAATGATTACAAAGCCCTCTTTTAATTTAAAAAAAAATTTTTTTTATTTATTTCTGAAAGAGAGAGAGACACGCACAGCCTGAGCAGGGGAGGGTCAGAGAGAGGGAGATACAGAATCTGAAGCAGACTCCAGGCTCTGAGCCAGCTGTCAGCACAGAGCCTGACGCAGGTTTGAACCCACGGTGAAATCATGACCTGAGCCGAAGTAGGGCGCCTAACTGACTGAGCCACACAGGCACCCCTACAAAGCCCTCTTTTAAAAAGTGGTCACATAACTGGTTTACTGAGTTCCCAGCCTTAAAGACCAGTAAGGAATTTCATTCCAGGAAGACCCAGAACCTCATGATAATTTGGGGACTTTGAGAAGAGAGAAATGTATTCAAATTTGTAGTTATTACACATGAGGTCCGATAGAGAATTCCTAGTTTGGCCTCCTAGCTTGAGCGAGGCTTTTAAAAGTTCAATCTGAGATATTTTATGAAACTTCTAGCAAAGCAACTTTACGAACACCACAGTATCTAACAAAATGCCTGGGACATTAGCCTTTCCCAATAGTTATTTCTTGAATGAATAATTGAATGAATCCATAACAATTATGTTAACAATCTTATTCTTTTGATAATTCAATAACTATTTAAAGAGTTGATACAAGTCGCTTTCCTAGGTTCTAGAAATAAGGGTGAATGAGAAACATTGCAGAAATTACAGTCTGGTTCATCTTTAGATAGCATCTAGAAATCAGCCTTTTGCCTGTCTTTCAAATTTAATTTTATATAAGAATTTTTCTATGAAATAGGTTATAGAAACTTCCCTTTGGGAAAAACAAAACACATTGATATGTAAAGTTATCTCTACATCTAGATGGATACAGGCAGAAAATATTTTATGAGCATTGACTACAATGCAGAAAGTATTTCGACAAGTGAAAATACTCAAAGAATCAAAGTTGGCAGGAAAAAAAAAGACCTGAGGTTTTAATTTTGTACTTAGTCCAATTTATAAATATTTGTTAAGTAATAATCCTGTATATGGTGAAATTTAAACCAATGATACAATGGGTATTTTTTAAATTCCTGTTTAAAAAACCTGCCAAAATAAATTTATGTGTTTTACAAAAATTTACAGCATATTTCTTTCAGCCTAATATGAAATTCTAGAAAGTTGATAAGTGTCAGACTTTGCAAGGAGTCAAAAAAGAATTTGCATGTGTGTTAGAAATAAACTTTTTAAATGAAGATACTATTTGCTTGTTTAGTCTTCTTGTTCTTTTTTAGGTTAATATTCCCATATTTTCCAACATTCTGGAAACTTCTAGAATAATCAGACTATAATTAAGTGAAAGTATCATGGTGAAATAACCAGTTAAAATAAAGCTGAGACTGCTATACTAAATAATTTGGCTTTGATTGCATGTAACATAATTATTTACATCAGCTTATCACCCAAAGATTCTAAACAACCATATTATCAACACATTAGATCTTCCTTTGAATTTTCCAGGAGGACATTTGAATTTCCTTGACCATATACTAAAAATATTTCTAAAAATTAATGGACTTTAGATATTAGTCTATGGCAACCTCATGGAACTATCATCTCATGGAAGTATCATATTTACTTGTGGTTAACGTTCCCGTTAACTTCTTAGCGTTCCTCTCAATACAGAAACATTTATATAAATACCCCAAGACAATCAATTAAGAAAGAGGAAAATAGGGTGACTGAGTGGTTCACTTGGCTGAGCATCCGTCACTTGATTTCCTCTAAGGTCATGGTCCCAGGATCATGAGATCCAGTTCTATGTTCAGTATAGTGCAGAGCCTGCTTGGGATTTTCTCTCTTCCTCCGCCCCTCTCCTCAGCTTGTACTCTCTGTCTAAAATAAAAAAATATAATAATAAAATAATAGAGAGAGAAAAGAAAGGAAAGAAGAGAAAAGAAAAGAAGAGAGAAGAAAAAAATAGAAAAGAAAATAAAAGAATAAAATGGTATCCCAACAAATATATATGCCCTTTGAAAATGTATGAAACTAAAGCAGGAACAAAAATTATCTAACAATTTAAAAAAGAACACAGAGGATCCATCTGAACACTGACTTATAAAGTACATTTATTTTAAAAAATTTTAAGTTATAACATAAAAATACTGGCAAGGTCACACACTGCTAAAGGTAATATGATCTTTAAACTTTAGAATACAATATAAATTTAAAGACTTCTTAAAATGCAGCTTCTACAATTTTCCTCAGTGATTTATTTTTAAATTCTAAAACTCTTAGTTTTCAACTTAAGTCCTTTTTGTTGCAATTGACTATTTTGGAGTCTCATTTTTTACCTGCAGAAGTGTTTTGTTTGGTCTTGTTTTGTTTTGTTTTGTTTTTGTTGAATCTGTATGCTTTTTGTCAAGCAGTAGAACTTGTTAGAAACTTTTATTCAGTAAATGACACATGAGTAAATGAAAATGACGGAAGACACTTATGCCTATCATACCATTCTAAATTCTACATTTCTTGTAATGTATCCCTGACCTGCATCTCCTCTTTCAAGAAAGCACTACCTTGCTGATGACTGACGGCTTGAAATCCATTATGACTCCAAAGCAAGCTGAGGATTCCAAATACTGAAAATTTCACAGGCTGTAGGTTTCATTCAAAACAGCTTTGTCTCCTATTTCTTCCAGGATAAGATAAGAAACCAGAATGGACCAAAAGGATGGGAATTGTTATCCTGTGAGGGGAAAATATCAGCTGCTAGCAAGCCAAGGTTTTTGGAATACAGGAATTCTCATCAGTGTTTTTTACATCTAATATTGAAATCACTTCCGACCAATCTCTTTGCCCTTTATTGAATGCTCAGCACCAGCACTGAATCCAAAAATGCTATATAAGTGAGGAGACTAAGAACAAATCTAAAGCCAACTCCATAAAACACACAGCCCAGAGCTTTCTTTCAAATAATGCATCTTGTGAAATGGGGTTTCTGTAAAAAACAGAACTCTTAAAAACTGTAATCATCTCCAGGAAAATAAGAAATTCATAGAAATAGTTTAATCAACTCTAATTTACCATTGAATCCAACTACTTCAAATTTCAAATGTTTGTATCTCTTCAATAAAAATCAGAGGTCTGATTTGTTCTTGCTTAATGAAAAGGAAATACAACAAAATAGCAGTTTGTGAAAATATAATCTGAAGTTTGTATGTTTCACAGACCTTCACCCAGAACAAGATGATATTTAAAAAAAGAAAGAAAGAAAATACAATGAAACAAATTTGAAGATCTCATAGGCTTTATTTAAGTGATTCATGAATCAGGCAGGATCCCAACTACAAGCAGAGAGATCTTCAGAGGAGTTGTACAACATGGATGGGTTTTATAGGGAGGAGAGTGGGTCAAGAACTTAATACCAAAAAACAAAACAAAACAAAAAAGATTGTTTCAAATCAGAACATCTGCTTTTTGGAGTGGGGGGGAGGGGAATGGCAGAATTTTTATTATGTAGATTATTTTACCAGTGCAGATCAGGAAATTTCAGATTGACTGTGACGTCATATTTTTGGGATGAGTTGAACCTGCTATTAAGTCTTGGTTTGTTACTTTGGGGGGAGGAATGATCCATTTGGGACCAGTTGTTTGGTTTTTTTTTTTTAACAATACATAGCTGCAAATAATATAAATTTTAAATGCAGGCCTATAAAATATATTTGTTGACCATCATTTAAACTTTAAACATTAAAAATAGCAATATGCTTCAAAAGAATTCAAAAGAATTATTCACAGATTTGTTTTCTTGTCAAATTGTGGTTATTTTTAAGGGTGCTATTGTTGCGGAGCAAGAGTTTCCTTTCCTCTGCTATGTCCTTCCAGTTGGACTAAGAATCAAATTGACATGAGACAAATTAACAGGAGAAAATAAAATTTAATTTTGTACATACAGGAAATCCACACAGACATGGAAATTCCAAAGACAGTCAGGCAAAATGAGATATGTGTGTCATCCTGAACAAAGGAGAATGGGGAGGGGTCTTGGACTTCAAGAGGAAAGAATGCAATTCACAAGGTGATGAGAAGAGCAGATGTTTGGTAAGTAGATGTTCGCCCTGCCATACAGATGGGTCACTTGAATAAAACTTACCTCTGGAAATAATCTTATACAGAGTAAGACCCTCAATTTAGATTCTTCTGTGTAGTTAAGAGAGTGGTGAAAGTTTCACTTGCACCCTCAGGGCTTTGATTGCCTTCAGAGGAAAATAATCTTCATACCAAAGTGTCCCATCTCAGGCAGTCTGCCCTTGGCCCCAATCACTTTCCTCAGCCATTTCCTTTTATATTCATGAACTGGGCTGTTACTTGACAGTTTTTGCCACAGTTGTAGTTGCAGCTGTACTGGCAGGCACTGGTGGAATTGTTGCTGAGCCTTGGAATCCAAGGGAAACATGCAGAGTTCTTCTAAGTTTAAAGAATTTTATTGGGAGGGGCATCTGGGTGACTCAGACAGTTAAGTGACTGACTTCGGCTCAGGTCAGGATCTGGCGGTTCATGAGTTCAAGCCCTGCTTCGGGCTCTGTGCTGACAGCTCAGAGCCTGGAGCCTGCTTCAGATTCTGTGTGTGTGTGTGTGTGTGTGTGTATTTCTCTTCTCTCTCTCTGCCCCTCCCTCACTCACACTCTGTTTCTCTCTCTCTCAAAAATAAACATTTAAAAAAAATTTTAAATTTATAGGGAAACTTATTCCTATACCACAGAAGCCTTCATTGTGGGAAACTCATAAGCCAAATTGAGATTTTGTAGTTGAAATTTTTCATATAAAATGTTAAATTAAATACACTCCTTCTACAAGCTTAAGTTATAGACTATCTGCACAAGAGTTGTGTGTCAGGAAGTCTGGTTCAGCACTAAAGTGTGGTCATAAAAAATGCTTTGGGATATATATATGGAATAACCTCCCATATTATCAAGTAACATAATGAATGGATGCTCCAAAGTTAATTAAATAACTTTTCCCCAAATCTTACAATGAGAGAAATGTTGAAAGTGGAAAATATCAGTGACAGACATAAGATGCTTCAACCACTAGGAGTTAAACATGTAGACATTAAGTGTTGGCACATGTGCCTCTTGTTTCAGGCCTACAGATAAGCATGAGAGGGAAAAATTTATGTTATCTCCAAAAATTCACAGATAAGTTTACTTTCTTTTTTAAAATTTTTTTTTAATTTATTTTTATTTCTGAGAGAGAGAGAGACAGCATGAACAGGGGAGGGTCAAGAGAGAAAGGGAGACACAGAATCTGAAGCAGGCTCCAGGCTCTGAGCTAGCTGTCAGCACAGAGCCCGATGTGGGACTTGAACCCACGAGGTGTGACATCATGACCTGAGCGGAAGTTGGACGCTTAACCGACCGAGCCACCCAGGCGCCCTGATAAGTTTACTTTCTAAGAATTAGAAGTTATAGTAACTATATAAGGTGTCGAATGTGTTAATTACTTCAATTGTGGTAATTATTTCACAATATATATTAAATTGCCATGTTGTAAGCCTTTAAGAAATAATTACATTGTAAAATAATTATATATTGAATGAATGAATTTGAGTCACCCTATCAAAGCTTAGACAAAATAATATCCTATCTCTAAAACCTTGACTATAACTTTTGAACACATAAAGATACCTAAAAAAGACTGAGTATCACATGTGGTAGGTGCTTTCCATGAAAATATAGGAGGCAAAATTGGAAGATGTAAATACTGTTTCCCATCCTAGCCATATAGATGCAAAAAAGTATCTGGATTAGTTGACTAGATTTGCGTAGTAACAGAGATAACAGAGCATTGGAGGCTGTGAAGTGGTGACCAAAGGTGAGATGTTTCCTCTTTCATTATGAATCCACTGTGCTTATTCTCACAATGCCAACAAATCAAAACAACAACAAAAAAAGCAACAACAACAAAAACAAATAAATCTTTTAAATATACTTTTCTAAGATACAAAAATTGAAGGGTTTATAAAATTTCATATTTACACCTTAAGTTATAAGATTAGATTACCTGGCAATATTGGGCTTGTATCTTTTCTTGACAAGAATTGACTGAAATTGAGTATCAGATGCTCCTTGTAGAAAGGACATTTCATCCTTAGTTCATGCACAGTCTCCACTGCTCCTTATTTTATTCCTCTCACTAAAGCCATTTTGATAGCAGTGAGCCTTTCCACTACTTTCACATTACATTTTTATTTTATTTTATTTTACTTTTATACTAAATGTTTAAAAAATAATATTTCCTTTACCTATGTTTCTGTCAAAGGTGGGAAAATGGTAGTAGCAAGTAAGGAAAGCATTGTTCATGCCCTCGTTAACCTCTACTATTGAGTAACAGCTATGTTTCTAAATAGTCATCTAAAAAATTAGCATAGTTTTGGCAATGCTTAAATATTAGTTGGACTCTGAGTACAATACAGTTTGGGAATGACCAAACTTACAGATTTATAGAGTGATGAATAAACTCAGTTAATGTCACCTTGTGAACACAGTTGTGGAAATGTCTTTAATTCAGAATTTAAAGATTCTTTCCCAAATGTGTGTTATGCTGCAAAACTACAAAGACACCTACAGCTAATAACCATTGTTGACCACACAGAACAGCTGATTATCCAACCTTAAATCTGAGTCTCAAGTTGGATAGATAGATGCATGAGGGGATATTATAAAAGTCCTTGAGTTCAAGAGGTTTAGAAAATTTGTTACTGATGCTTCACAGTGAACATTTGGAGCAGTATGTCAACTGATGAGTCTACTTCTTCACAATATTTTAAAGGGCAATCTTAAAAAATGTGGTGTTTGTGAGAAATACAGGTGACCTCTTACCAATGCTTGTATCATTTGAAAAGATCTAACCTAGAATGATTAAGAGATTTGTTAAAGGAAGTATGTTATTTCCTATCTTTCCTTTCCTTCTATCTTGCCTGCTAGTCTTAAGTGTGAACCAGCTAATCCTTTTCTCTGGTCTTTTCCCTGCCCCAATTAGAGAAAAAAAATATTCACATGAATTTAAAAATGAATTGCTAAAAAACTTCAATAAATTATGTTTTTATGACAAGCAGAACTTCAGGTTTTTACATTTTTATTTATTTTTTAAAAATTATTTTATTTTTTATAAGTGACTCTACATCCAATGTGGGGCTTGAATTCACACCTCAAGATCAAGAGTCTTGTACTTCACAGATTGAGCTAGTCAGCTGTCCTTAGTAGTACTCTCTGTTAACATTCAACCCTTCTCTCATCCTTTTTTTTTAAATAGTTTATTGTCAAGTTGGTTTCCATATAATACCCAGTGCTCATCCCCACAAGTGCCCTCCTCCATGCTCATGACCCCCCTTTCCCTCCTCCCCACCCCATCAGTCCTCAGTTTGTTCTCAGCATTCAAGAGTCTCTCATGGTTTGCCTCTCTCCCTCTCCCCCACTATTTTTCCCCCCTTCTTCTCCCTCACGGTCCTCCGTTAAGTTCCTCCTAATTCTCCTATAAGTGCAAACATACGATATCTGTCCTTCTCTGGCTGACTTATTACTACATGGCAATGATAAAGAAAGAAATCTGACCATGTGTAGCAACATGGATGGAACTCGAGGGTGTTATGCTATACATTTTTATTTAAATTTTATTGTTACACAAAGAACAAAAGCACAAATAAGAATACAGGAAAATATAGATAAAAAGTAAAAACGAAAATATAAGCTACCCATATTCTCACCACCTAGGTAGATATAACATTATTGATATTTTGGTACAGATTCTTTCAGACAAACTTTTTTTACTTTTCTAGGTTTATTGAAAGTAAAATAATCTGTGAGTTGTTAGTTTTCTAATTTTAAAATGATGAGAAATGTCCAGGGGCGCCTGGGTGGCTTAGTCGGCTAAGCGTCCGACTTTCGCTTAGGTCATGATCTCACGGTTCGTGGGTTCGGGCCCCGCGTCGGGCTCTGTGCTGACNATAAAATAAAATGATGAGAAATGTCCATGCATGATAATTAATTGGACTGTCCATGTCATAGGTACTTCATGACTTTCAGAATCTACTCTGTGGCTCTAAACTATAAAGAACAAAACCAAGTAGCTTCTCTTGTCAATATCTTCTCAACAAGATATTGACAGAATACCAAAGAGTGATAACAGGAATGAATTTAGACAAGATATTTGAAAAGGAGAAAGACTATTCTATCTTCTGGCTTTCTTTAAGCAGTTTCTTTAAGTAAAAATCTCAGGTTGTTGGACTAAACACATCCCAAACACATATTTCTTAATAAGTTCTCCCCAAATTAAACTATATTGGACTGGCAAGTCTACTGGAAACCCAATTAAACAGCATTATCAATATATTATAGATATTTTGCCTCATTATATTCTGTTTGGGAGGCTATGAGGTAAATATTTTGCAAAGCTTAATTACCTAGTCTTTAATAAATATGCTAATATTGCCTGTTTAACTTGAAAACACTAAAGTTGACATCAGAAGTTTATAGTGCCATGGTTCCACATAAACTGTAATCATTCCTTCCTAAACAACATGCAAATGGTTTAATGGGTTCTTTGACACCCATAAATATATGTGTTACTTACACTTTACAAGTCATATGCTTTTGAAAATAAGTAATAAAATTAACCCATGTTTTTATTTTAAAAAACTTTTAATGTTTTATTTATTTCTGAGAGATAGAGACAGCATGAGCAGGGGAGGGTCAGAGAGAGAGGGAGACACAGAATCTGAAGCAGGCTCCAGGCTCTGAGCTAGCTGTCGGCACAGAGCTGGACATGGGGCTGGAACCCACAAACCGAACCGTGAGATCATGACCTGAGCCTAAGTCGGACTCTTAACCGACTGAGCCACCCAGGCGCCCCTTAACCCATGTTTTTAAATGTAAATAAAATCCTTATCAACATTTCACTAAACACTAGAGTAAAGGAATAACCTTTGTTACATAAAGATGATATTTTTACTTAAGCTGGAAGAATTTGAGGAAAATCCGTCTTTGATCTGCCAAATTTTTCTGGAAAAAAATCAACCCACAATTGTCTCACAAAGTCTAAAGAAGTGTTAGTACAAAATAGTCTCTCTTTGTTTTTCAGGAGGTTTGTTAGAAGAACAATTTATCCTATGCCTCCCTATATCTCCCCTCCTTCTTTCATTTTTCCCTTGCCATAGGAAAAGAAAGCAGCCAATATATCTGAAGCCAAATCTAATTTCTTTAGTAAAATATGAAGTTCAGCCTCCAAATATTTAATTGTGTATGGAACTATAAAAGGTATTTAATAGAGCAAGGCTTATATAAGTGGAAAAACTTTCATGACAAAACAATTCCTATTATCTACTTAAAATCTGACATAAATTTACTTTTAAAGTAGGAGAGAGAGAGAGAATGCAAACGTATTTGTTTTTTCTCACCTCTTATTCACAAAACCGGAAGAAAGTTTTGCCTCCAGATAATTCCTAACTATATCACAAGGTCTATTTAAGCTTCCTGATACAGAATAATAATAGCCTCTCCCAATTCACTTTTCCTTTCCAATCAACTTACACTGTGGTATTCATGAAATTCCTGGATCAAGTCTACTCTCTGATTGGAAAGGTGAACATGTGACCAAGTGTAAGCCAGTAACACAGTCTATCACAGCAACTAGAGTACTTGGTTCAATGTCAGGTATGAATGTCAGGTCAGAATAATCAAAATGACTCTCAGGAAACTTTTTGGAATTCTAGAAGAGCCTCTTTCATATGATGTGATATGGTAGGCACTAAGCATTATAATAGACATGGTTGAAATATGATAGCAAAGGGATAGGATTCATTTTTGGTTGATTCAGGTGTTTTTATATAGAATTATAGAGGGGTCAGATTGAACATTGAAGGAAGGTGGGCCCTATTGTACTTGATCACTCATTAGATCAGTTCCCTTGAAGTCTCGATGCCAAGTAAGATGGTCTAATTATTATTAGTCAAATTACTTTATGTTTTAGTAATATTAACATTTGAAACATTTTTTTTTGCTTGTGTTATACTAATAACAATATAACCTTTATCCATCATACACACAAAATATATTTAGGAACTGAGCCTTAAATTGAATGAATTTTGCTTCCCTTTTTAGAGAGAAGAGAAAACATGACAATAGTCTATATAAGAAAAGTCCCATACAAAGTATCATATGATTTTCATCCAACAATGAAAGTAAGACCATGACAAACAGAACTTTGAGTATGTCTTACTTTTTGTAGCACTCTCAAACAAAGATAACACATTCACCCAAGCTTCAGCATTTCAAGACTTAAAGGAAATACTCAAGCTATCATTCTGAGACATTCTTCTGATGTACATGAAGATTTGATACTCTGTACACAATTTCTGTATTGTAACCATATGCTCACATATCTTTATGCTTTCAGGACTTTAAATTCATGGAAAGGAGGGCCTGCATTTTTTTTTCCACCCACAGTTTCTAAAGCATAATAGATATTAAACTAATGATTGTCAAATTAAAAAGCACTTTGGATGCTTTCTTCCCTTCTCCCTAATCTCCATTCTACATGAACCAAACCATACTCTTTCTCCATTCCTTCTTGATAGCTCTTAAGTAATATAAATCACTTAATTTCATTGACTTGATTCATGACAAATTCATATTATTCAACTATCATTATAACTTCAATGAGACTCACAGCCCATATATTTATTATAAGATTTCTATTCTTAAAGAAACTAGAAATTCTCTCATTATTTTCACAACCTGAAGTGATCCCATCTTCCTTTCCATTTATTCAGTTATCATCGTTCCTACTTCATAAGGAAATTTACCACAGTCCAATGGGAGCAGCAGTGGTCTTATTTCAAGAAGTGGCTACATTGTTAGCTTTTCTCATCATGTTTTCTTTTTTCCAGAGGCAAACCCTATTCTGTGACCTTCCCTCACCTATATTACCTTCTTTGCCTATCTTCAATCTCTCTTCAAATTGTTGTTCCTAGATATCAGGTTTTTGGAACCATAAATCTATTTTGATCATTGTTGCATTTCTTCCTTCCTCCTATACATAAGTTATGTATGGTCTTATAGTAATATATAGCAAATTTTGTTTAAATAATGGTGAAGTAGATGATATTCTATTCCATTAATGAGAAATATTTCATATTTCACACAAAGTAACTCAATCCTATTGTATAGGCTTTGGGGGTGCTAAAGAATAGGCAGCCATTTGTCTATGTGTAAAACCATGAGATTTTAATATAGAAGTTGAGGAAAACATTGAACATCACTTTTCAACTTCTTTGAACATACATACACATCTCTTTGAATGTTAGTTCAAAAAGTGAAATCATTGGCATTAACTCAATTTCTTATCTTATTATCTTCATACTTCTTTATTTTACTACATTATACCTTCTTAATCAGTGGTGTTTGGAGACTCTAAATATTTGTATGCTATTGAAATTTCTCACTTCACTCAATTGGCTTTCCTTCTTACATTCTTATTAAGAAATTAATATAAATTCTTTCTTTCTTGTATAGCACATTAAAGACATTTCAGACTTAAAGAGAAAAGTTGGAGGAATGCCGTCAAAAGAACTTTTCTAAATTATTTGCAAACACTACACCTAAGACCTTATATGATTATATAAAATTGTGTTAATGAATAACTTGTACAATTTTAATAACTGTTCTGCCCACAATACAGTTTTCAAGCTAGTGTACTTTTGTTCAGTATAATTAAAGGATTTTCTTTTCAAATATTTTTCCTAAACATATTTTCTACCTCAGAAAATTTTACTTTGAGAAAACTGATGACAAGGTCTTCTACATGAAAAGAAGCATTCCTGGTTAGAAACACCTTGCTTTATATGTTGCCATAGCAATGCAGCTGTCAATCCCTGCAGGAATCCAGTCACCAAAACAGAAGAAAGACATTCTGCCAAATAAAAACAGTTAATAAATCTTAACATACTTTATTTTTAAAAATTTGCCAATCTGTATTCTCTAAAACACTCTAATTGTAATTCCATTCCACACACAAAAAGAATTTTCCCTCTNTTTAAACAAGGCTTTAACTCACCACAGGATGTTTACATATATAAAACTTATTTATCAAAATAATATTCCAGAATATGCCAAATGCTATGATATACTGTAAATTTCCAAATGGCATGAATTTTAATGTACTTACTATTAAAATTAGGAAAACATGACCAATTTATGAAATCACTGTATAACATATAAAACATCATATTTATATTATACATGTATTCCTAAAGATAAAAGAGTCTAAGGTGTAAAATGTATTTTTAAAACATACTCACTCATACTGTTTGAGAAACACACAATGCTGTTATTGTCTTTGGTAATGTAAACAGCTTAACAGACCATCATAACTTTAATTCCCAAAGCCAGCACAATACACTAAGAAACACAATGACAGCACATATCATTTTTATGTATAAATAAGTAACATTTTTATATATAATCATTTTAACTAAAATTAATGAATTCAAGAAGGGTGCAGGCCCAGGCCTCTAGGACAGAGATCAATTCCAAATAAAAAACCATAGAACAGACATCTGCTCTCATCTCCAACATTATAAGGAGCCAAAAGTTGTCACTCCCGTCCTAGCAGCAAAGAAACAATTGAACAAACTGATAATTAATGACTTTTCTTAAATGTGCCAGAGAACTAAGGTCACAGGGCAAATAGTCACCATGAAATCTAAAAAGACAGAAAAAGACAGAGAATCAGCTTAACTGAAACAGAAACTATTGGAGAAAATAACTGATAGATAGGAGCACTTAAATACCAATTTGATGAATTGTTAGGTGCTGTTGGTAAATGAACTTGAGTTAAAAACTCTTGGGGGCTAAGTCTTAGTGGGGGAACCTACACTGTTATGGGTTTTATTTCCAAGAGCCCCACCAAATTTTTACAGGAAATATTAAAGAAAAAAAATTCCCTCCTCTTTCAGACAGAGAAAGGGGAAAAGTAAACCATTTTGGAATAAGACCATAGCTTATTTTATAACAGTGGCCTGCCTTCTAAGAAAAACTACATTATTAACGTCTTATGTGACTTGGAGGAAGGGCAAGTACCAATCCCAAGCTCCTTTCTATCTTATGTAAAGGAAAGGAGGAAAACAAGGCTAAGAAACACTTCTGAGACCACAGTTCAGAAACTCGGGTTAACCAAAAAATGTAAGATTTAATCATAAGATAATAGAACACTTCTCCCCCTAATACTCCACTACCATGTGAACTAAGCTCCAGGATAACAACAATGGTTACTCCAGAGAGAGCCATAAGACACAGACTTTATTTCAGAAAGGACTGTTAGGGAAACCCAGAGTTAATAGAAGAAGAAAATTAGAATAAACTGAAGTGTCTGGCAACTACCTTTATAACAAATATTAAACAAAGCCCAACCCTTAAGTAGATATTTAGTCAGTTTGGGCTGCTATAATAAAATACCATAGACTGGGTGGCTTAAACAATAGCCATTTATTTCCCATAGTTCTGAAGTCCGAGAACTCCAGTATCAAGGTTCTGGCAGATTCAGAGCCTGGAGAGAGCCTTCTTCCTGGTTTATGGATAGTTATCTTTGTTGTATCCTCACATGGCCTTTCTTTGGTGCAGGCACACAGACAGAGCAAGAGATCCCATGTTTGTTCCTCTTTTTTAAGGGCATTAATCTCATCGTGATGGCCTTACACTCATGACCTAAGCTGACCTTAATTATCTCCCAAAGGCTCCATCTCCAAAGATCATCACAATGGGGAATTAGACCTTCAACCTATGAATTTGAGAGGAGGTGGAACACAAACATTCAGTCTACAATGGCCTCACACTAAAGTTTAATTACTTCCATCCATATACCTAATATATCATGTTTGGGTATCGAAGAAAAACAAAATTACAAAGCATTCAAAAGAATGAAAAATACAGTTTGAAAAGACAAGGAAAACATCAAAACCAGACTTAGATATTACACAGATGTTGTAATTATTATATGAGGAACTTAAAATAACTGTAATCAATAATATAAGGGTTCCAGTTTAAAAAAAAACTAGATAACATATGAGGGCAAACGAGTGACATTAACAGAGATATGAAAACTCTAAAAAAAATCAAAAGGAAATGTTAAAAATAGAAAATACCATAATAGAAATAAATAATACCTTCAATAAAATCAGCAGCAGACTTCACAGCCAAAGAAATAATCAATGACCTTGATATATCAATAGAAATTTTGTGAACTTAAATGAAAATGGAAAAATGATTTTACAAACAGAACAGAAATCCCAGAACTATGAGACAATCACAAAAGGCATATTTAGCATGTAAATGTCAGTATTACAAGGAAATGAAAGAGAGAAAGGAGCAGAAGAAATATTTAGAGTGATATAGCTAATAATTTTCTAAAATTAATGATGGACAACAAACTACAAATCCAGGAAACTCAGAGAACACCAAGCATGAGGTATACTCAAAATTTACATTCACGTATACAATAGTGGAACTGCAGAAAATCAAAGTCAAGTAGAAAATCTTAACGCTTGTCAAGAAAAAAAAAACAACTTATAAAAGAATGAGAATAAGAATTACACTGAAAGCAAGAAGATAATGAAGTAAAATATGTAATGTTTTGAAAGAAAAACACCAACCTGTAATTTTGTATCCTGCAAATTATCAGTTAAAAACCAATGAATAATAAAGACTTTGTCAGACTAACAAGAATGTATTTCTCACTAGTCGACCTGTTTTGGAGGAAATGTTTTAAAAAATTCTTCAACAGGAAGGAAATGATATAGATCAGAAATTTAGATCTGCCTAAGAAAGGAAGAGCATCAGTGAAGGAATAAGTGAAGGCAAGTAGTCTTTTACTTTCTTATTCTTAATTGATCTAATAACAACAATACCTACAATGTATTAGGTGATAATAGCATTTTGATAAGTAAAATTAAAGACATCAAAGATATAATAAGTAAGAGAGAGGAATTAAGAATATTCTGTTAGAAAATACCTTTACTATAGGTGAAGCAGTATGGTGTTATTTCAAAATGTAGTTAGATTAGATGTAAAGGTATATTGCATACTCTAGGGAAAATACTTAACACTTAAGAAGTATTGTTGATATGCTAAGAGAGAAGAGAAAGTTGATTCATATAAAATGTTCAGTTAAAACCAGAGAAAAGAAGATTTTAAAAAAGAAGTACAACAAATAGAAAACCGTTACAAACATCATAGATATCAATCCAACTACAACAATAATCTCTTTAATGTGAACAGCCTAATACAGAAACTAAAAGACAAAGACAGAGTGGATATAAACAAGACCTATTACATGTTGTCTACAAGAAATACACTTTAAATATAAAGAATCAGAAAAATTAAAAGTGAAGATAGAGAAATATACACTATGCTGACACTAATTAAAATAATGATGGAATAGCTACATAAATTTTTACAAAGCAGATCTTAGAATAAGGAAAATTACCATGGATATAGAAGGATACTATATATTTATGAAGAGGTCAATTCTACAAGAAGACATAAAATTCCATAACATGTATGTACCTAACAATAAAGCATTAAAATAGATGAGGCAAAAACTGATGGAACTGCAAAAAACAGATATATCTGCTGTTATAGTTGAAGACTTCAACACCTCTTTTTAAGTGATCCATAGATAACATGAGAGAAAATCAGCACAGATATAGTTGACCTGAAGAACACTATCAATCATCTTGATATAACTGACATTTATAGAGCACCCCAATCCAAAAACAGTACAATATACATAATTCTTAAGCTCACATAGAAAATTTATCAAGATAGAACAAGTTCTGGGCCATAAAATACATCTTAAATTTATTTTTATTTTCATTATCATTTTCAGACTTATTGAGATATACAAATGGCAAATATATATACTTAAAATGTACAGTGTGGTGTTTTAATAAACACATTGTTAAATGATTACTACAATCAACCTAATTAACATATTCATTACCTCACATAATTACCAATTATTTGTGTGCTGAGAACATTTGACATCTATTCTCTTAGCAAATTTCAATAATACAATAAAGTATTTTTAACTATAGGCACAGTGTTATACAGCAGATCTCTAGAACTTATTCATCTTGCATAACTGAAACTTTACACTGAACAAGTATACTCCATTTCTCCCTTCCTCCAACCCCCAGCCCCCCACAACCACCATTTTACTCACCCTTTGTAAGTGTTCAAATTTTTTGGATTTCACAAAAAAGTGAGATAGTGTAGTATTTGTTTTTATGTGTCTGGCTTATTTATATTAACATAATGATCTTCAGGTTTGTCCATGTTGTTACAAGTGGAAATATTTCCTTATTTTTCATGGCTGAATAACATTCCATTGTATACATATACCTCATTTTCTTTATCTATTTATTTATCACTGGACAGTTGGTTGTTTCCTAATCTTGACTATTCTAAATAATTCTGCAATGGACATGAAAATGCAGATATTTTTGAAATACAAATTTTATTTCCTTAAGCATGTACCCAGAGGTAGGATTCCTGATCATATAGTGCTTATATTTTTAATTTTTTGGTGAATATCCATACTGTTTTCCATGAACAGTACCAATTTACAATTTACGTTCCCATGAACAGTGCACCAGGGACCCCTTTCTCCGTATCCTTCACCAACACTTCTTGTCTGTTGTCTTTCTGATAATAGCCATCTTAAGAGGTATGAAGTGACATTTCATTGTAGTTTATATTTGCATTTCCCTGTATGATATTGAATACCTTTTCATACATCTGTTGGTCATTTCTATGTCATTTTTAATAAATATTTATTTTTTAATTGGGTTATTTGTTTTTTTGCTTATGAGTTGTATGAATTCCTTATATATTTTGAATAGTAACACCATATTAGATATATACTTTGAAAATATTTTCTCTCATTCCATAGCTTGCTTTAGAAATTGTTGTTTCCATTGCTGTACAAAAGCGTCTTAGTTTGATGTAGTCCCATTTGCTTATTTTAGCTTCTTCTGCCAATAATTTTGGTAGCAGACCCAAAAGATAATTTCCCAGAACAATGTAAAAGAGCTTTTACCTTATATATTCTCCTAGTAGTTTTATGATTTCAAGTCTTATATTGAAGTCTTTAGTCCATTCAAAGTTGATTTTTATATATTGAATCCAAATTTATTCATGCATGTGAATACCCAATTTTCCCAACCTCATTTACTGAAGAGACTATCCTTTCACCATTGTATGCTTTTGGCACCCTTGCTAAAGACATGCTGAGGACAGACATGAGGCTTTATTTCAGTTTTCTATTCTATTTTATTAGTCTATGTGTCTCTTATTATGTCAATACTATACAGTAGTGATTGCTGCACCTTTGTAATATTGTTTAAAATAAGGAAAATGCCTCAACTTTGTTCTTATTAATCAAGATTGATTTGGCTATTCAGGGTCTTTTATGATTCCATATAAATTTTAGAATTGTTTCTTCTTTTTCTGTAAAAAATGCCACAGAAATTTTGATAGGAATTGTGTTAAATCTGTAGATTGCATTGGGTTATATGGGTATTTTAATATTAAGTCTTTCAATCCATGAATATAAGATGTCTTTCCATTCATTCATGTCTTCTTCAATTTTTCTCAATAAAGTTTTATAATTAAACAGATCTTTAACCTCATTGGTTAAATTTATTCTTAAGAATTTTATTGGTTTCGATATTATTGTGAATGAAACTGATTTCTTTATTTACATTTCAAATACTTCATTCCTAGTATATAGAAATACAGTGCTTATATTATATCCTGAAACTTTACTAAAAGTTCTAATAATAGCCTTGTTGTGAAGTCTATCACGTTTTCTATGTTTAAAATCATGTTATCTGCAAATAGACAATTTTACTCTTCCTTTCCAATTTGGATGTCCTTAAACCTTTTTCTTGCCTTATTGCTGTGGCTAGGACTTCTAGTACTATGTCGAATAAAAGAGGCAAAAGTGGGCACACTTGTCTAAACTACCAGAAAAAAATATCAATTTTCACCACTAAATATGTTAGGTGTGGGCTTGTCATATATGGCCTTTGTTATGCTGAGATACATTCCTTCTATACCTAATTTGTTGAGAGTTTATATCACAAAAGAATGCTAAATTTTGTCAAATGCTTTTTCTGCATCTTATTGAGATGATTATATGTTATCCTATATTCTGCTAATGTGGTGTATCACATATATTGATTTGCATATATAAAACCATCCTTGCATCTAATAAACAAATCCCACTTGATGATGGTTTATTATCCTTTAAACGGTGTTGAATTTGGGTTGCAAATATTTTTTTGAAGATTTTACATTTATGTTCATCTGAAATATTGGCCTGTACTTTTTTCTGGCAACCTGGTAAACATTATAAAAATGCTTATTAGGTTACTTTATTAACTAGCACTAACAAGTATGCACTGAATAACTACTATGGTCCAGATTGATTCAGATTACTTGAGTCACAATGGTGAATGAAAGAATTACATCTGCCTCCATAACTTTGAGACGATGGAGAAAGACAAACAAGTGATTACAAAAAATGTGAAGAGTGTTTTGACAGGGGATATATAAAGTATTATGGGAGCACAGTATAAAGGGAAACACTTAGCTTAAGTCACAGTGAAGTCTGGCTGTGACTTTTTACAAAAAAAGCTCCCCAAACACCAGATGAGGAAGTATAGTTTAGTGGTTAAGTGACCTTGGGGGGCACCTGGGTGGCTCGGTCGGTTAAGCATTGGACTTCAGCTCAGGTCAGATCTCACGGTTCGTGGGTTTGAGCCTGGCATCAGGCTCTGTGCTGACAGCTCAGAGCCTGGAGCCTGTTTCGGATTCTGTGTCTCCCTTTCTCTCTGCTCCTCCCCCACTCATGCTCTGTCTCTCTCTGTCTCAAAAGTAAGTAAACTATAAATAAAAAATTTTAAGTTACCTTGGAAAGCCTAGCTCTCTGGGTTGGTATCATGGCTCCATCACTTACTGCTTGTGTGACCTTGAGCAACGTAATGTCTCTGTGCCTCAAATTCCTTACCTAAAAATGGAAACATAATTGTATATGGCCCTTAAAGTTGTAATTTTTTTCTTGTATTATTCTTTTTTGATTGGGTATCAGGGTGATGCTAGTCATGAAATGAGCTTGGAAGTATTCCCTCCTTTTCAAATTTTTGTTAAAGTTTGGTAAATATGCATCTCAACAGATTTAAAACTATACACTTTACAAGTATCATCTCAGACCACAATGAAATTAAATTAGAATCAGTATATAAGAATACCTATAAAATCCCAATATATTTATAGATTAAACACTTCTAAATAATACATACATTAAAAAGGTTTTAAGAGAAATAAAAAATATATTTTAACTAAATTAAAATGAAAATGTAATTTATCAAAATCTTTGGAATGTTGTTAAACAATGCTTTGAAGGATATTTATGGCACTGAATGTAGGAGAAAAAAATCTAAAATCAGGGGCGCCTGAGTGGCTCAATTGGTTAGGCATCCGATTTTGGCTCAGGTCATGGTCTCACCATTAATGGGTTTAAGCCCCGCATCGGGCTCTGTGCTGACATCTAGCTCAGAGCCTGGAGCCTGCTTCACGTTCTGTATCTCCCTCTCTCTCTGACCCTCCCCTGCACAACACTCTCTCTCTCTCTCTCTCAGAAATAAATAAAAACATTTTTAAAAATTTAAAATCTATAATAAAATCAAAAGCTTACTCCTTATGAAACTATAGAAATAGCAGCATTTTAAACCTACTGGAAGACAAAGAAAAAAAATAACAAAAACTCACAAAATAAATCAATAAATTTGGAAACAGGAAAATAATAAAAGAAAATCAAAAGTTGGCTCTTTGAAACGATCAATAAAATTGATGAATGTTTAGACAGCCTATTCAGCGAAACAAAAAAAGAATACACAAATTGCTAATATTACAAATGAAAGGGCCATCACTATCAATCTCATGGATATTAAAGAGATAATAAAAGAATAAAAGGAACAAATCTATGCCCACAAATTTGGTAACTAAGATAAAATGCACTAATTCCTTAAAAGACACAAACTAGCAATGTTCACATAAGAAATAGATAATTTAAATAGATCTATAGTTTTAAGTGATTCACTAATTAATAATCTTCCAAATATGAATACTTAAGGGCCACATGGTTCTATGGGTGAAATCTACCAAATATTTAAGGATGACATTATACCAATTCCCCAAAAATGTTTCAAAGAATAGAAGCAGAGTAAACATTACCTAACTCATCCTATAAGACTAACATTACTCTAATACCAAAACCAAACAAGGACATTACAAAAAGAAAACTGCAGAGCAATATCTCTTATGAACATAGATACAAAAATCATCAACAACATTTTAAAAAATCAAATCCAACAACATATTTTAAAAAATTATACATCATAATCATTTGAGACTTATTCCAGACATGCAAGGTTACTTCAACATTCAAACATCAATTATTTTAGTCCATCACCTCAAATGATCAAAGAAGAAAAATCATATGATCATATCAATTTATACAGAAAAAGTATCTAATTGAACATTCATTTATAATTTAAAACAAACAAACAGGGGCGCCTGGGTGGCTGAGTCGGTTAAGCGTCAGACTTCAGTTCAGGTCATGATCTCACAGTTGGTGGGTTCGAGCCCCACATCGGGGTCTGTGCTGACAGCTAGCTCAGAGCCTGGAGGCTGCTTCAGATTCTGTATCTCCCTTTCTCTCTGACCCTCCCCCGCTCACACTGTCTCTCTCTCTCTCTCTCAGAAATAAATAAAACATTAAAAAATTTTAAAACAAACAACAAACAAAAAAACCTCTCAACAAACTAAGAATAAAGAAATTCCTCAACTTGATAAAGAACTTCTAGCAAAGATTTACTGCTAACATTATACTTAATGGTGCACAATTGGATGCTATCTCCCTATGATTGGGAATAAGACAAGAATAACCCCCTCACCAGTTTTACTCAGCATCAAGCTGGAGGACTTCACTAGTGCGGTAAGACAAGAAAATTAATAAAAGTTATACTAATGGAGAAAAATAAATAAAGTCATATTTGTTCACAGATTACATGATTATGTAAAAAAAAATCAGGAGAATTAAAATAAAACCTCCTGGAGCTAATAAAACAATTATAGCAATGTTGTTACAAGATACAAGATTAATATACAAAAGTAAATCACTTTTTTATATATTATTAATTTACAAGTGGAATTTGAAAATAAAAGCACAATACTATTTACATTAGCACCAAGCAAAATTAAATACTTAGGTAAAAGTATAACAAACTATATACAAGATCTTATTAAGAAAACTATAGAGTTCTGATAAAAAGCCAAAGAAGATACAAATGAATATGGAGATATTTCATGCTTATGAATAAGAAGTTCCAATATTGTTTAGGTGTTCTTTCCAACTTGATCTATAGATTCAATGCAATCCAAATAAAAATCCCAGCATGTAGGGGCGCCTGGGTGGCTCAGTCGGTTGAGCATCCGACTTTGGTTCAGGTCATGATCTCACAGTTGGTGTGTTTGAGCCCCTCATCGGGCTCTGTGCTGACAGCTAGCTCAGAGCCTGGAGCCTGTTTCAGTCTGTGACTCCCTCTCTCTCTGACCCTCCCCTGCTTACATTGTCTCTCTCTCTCTCTCAGAAATAAATAAAACATTAAAAAATTTTTTTAAAGCCCAACATGTATTTTGTATATATCAACAAAATGATCCTAAAGTTCATATGTTAAGGCAAAAGATGTAAAATAAACAATACAATACTCAAGAAGAAAAAATTTTTAAAAAAGAGAGAAAGAAGCAGAAGAAAGAAAAGAGGAGAAGAACAACAAAATTGAAGAACTGATGCTATACAACTCCAAGAATGACTATAAAGCTATAGTAGTCAAGACAATGTGGTATTGGTGAAAGAATAGACAAGATCAATGAAACAAAATAGTCCAGAAATAGATCCTCTCAAATATCATCAAACGATGTCTAATAAAGAATCAAAAACAGTATAATGGAGAAATAAGTGCTTATTCAACAAATGGTGCTGGAACAATTGAACATTTGTGTGCAAAGAAAAACATGAATCTAGACATAGACCTTACATCTTTTACAAAAATTAACTCACAGTGGATCATAGACTTAAATGCAAAATTCAAAACTATATAATTTCTAGAAGATAATATAGGAAAAAATCTAAATGATCTCGGGTTTGATAATGATACTTCAGTTATAGCAATAAAGGTGTGATCTGTGAAAGAAAAAATTAATGAGAAGGATTTTATTAAAATTAAAACTTTTGGGGTGCCTGGTTGGCTTAGTCGGTTAAACGTCCGACTTTCGCTTAGGTCATGATCTCGCTGTTCGTGGGTTCGAGCCCCGCGTCGGGCTCTGTGCTGACAGCCAGCTCAGAGCCTGGAGCCAATTTCGGAGTCTGTGACTCCCTCTCTCTCTGACCCTCCCCTGCTCACGCTGTCTATCTCTCTCTCCTAGAAATAAATAAAAAATATTTTTAAAAAATTGAAACTTTTGTTCTGTAAAAGATACTATTGAGAGAATGAAAAAGTAAGGCACACAGTGAGAAAAAAATATTTACAAATCATATATATGATAAAGGACGTATCCAAAATGTGCAAAGAACCTAATTTTACACCTCAAGGAACTAGGAAAAAAAAAAAGCAAATGAAACCTAAATATAGTAAAAGGACAGAAGTAACAAAAATTAGAGCAGAAATAAATGAAATACAGACCAAAAAAGACAAAAGAGAAAGTCAATGAAACTAAAAGCTGGTTCTTTGAAAAGATACACAAATACAAGTCTTTAGCTAGACTCAACAAGAAAATAAAAAAGACTGAGGGTGGATAAAGAAAATCAGAAATGAAATAGGAGATATCACAAATGATACCACAGAAATACAAAGGATCATAAAAGACTACTATGAACAATTATATGTGAACCAACTGGAGGACCTAGAAAAAATTGATACATTTCTAGAAATATATATCCTACCAAGACTTAATGATGATGCAATAGAAAAGGTAAACAGACTACTAGTAAGATTGAATAAAAAACTTCCCAACAAATGAAAGTCCAAGACCAGATAACTTCACTGGTGAATTCTACATTGTATTCTACAATTTTATGTTATTGAAGAAAATATTTGCAAATCATAAATCTTATTAGTGGCTAATCTGCAAATTACGTAAAGAATTCAAACAACTCAAGAGCAAAAACCAAACAAACAAACAAAACATCTGATTAAAAAATGGGCAGAGGATCTGAATAGATCTTTTTCCAAAGAAAACATATCAGTCAGGTAGAAGAACATATGTTCAACATTATTAATCATCATGGAAAAGAATATCAAAGCCACAACGAGATATTATCTCATTCCTGTTATCAAAAAGACAAGAAACAAGGTAAAAATGTAGAGGAAAAATGAACATTTGTTCACTGTTGGTGGAGAAGTAAATTGGTGTAGCCACATGCAGAATAGTCCAATGTCCCTCAAAATATTAAAAATAAAGCCACCATGTAATCCAACAATTTTATCTTTGGGTATTTACCCAAAGAAAATGAAAATGAACTCAAAAAGATATGTGAATGGGCACCTGGCTAACTCAGTCAGTGGAGCATGAGACTCAACATCTCAGGGTTGTGAATTTAAACCTCATGCTGGGTATAAATATTGCTTAATAAAATAAAATCTTTTTTAAAAAGGGTATGTGCATCCCCCTTTTCACTGCAGTATTATTTACAATAGCCAAGATATGGAAACAATCTAAGTGTTTGTTGATGGTTGAATGGATAAAGATGTGGTGATATATACATAAACGGAATAATAAATCTCACCATTTGCAACAATATGGATGGGCCTCAAAGACATTATGCTAAGTAAAATAAGTCAAACAGAGAAAGACAAATCCCATACGATATCTCTTATTGTGGAGTAAAAAAATAAAGTTCCAAATTACAGAGACCTGAATGGTGGTTGCCAGGGGTGGTAGATGGGAGAATTAGGGCTCAAAAGATAAAAAGAAAAATTAGTAAGTATCTCATTAGTATTTTTTAAAAAATTGATTACATGCTGAGATAACATTTTGGATATACTATGTTAAATAAAATATATTAAAATTAAAAAATAAATTTATATAAGTTAAAACTCAAAAAGGAAATAAGCTAATTAAAAAAAGAACAAAGTGCCTGCTGAACAGACACCTTAGCATAATATACAAATAGTGAAAAGTATATGAAAGATGTCCAATATCATATGTCAGTAGAGAATTGCAAATTAAACAATGAGATACTACTACATACTTATTGGAATGCTTAAAAATTTTCTTTAAACTTGAAAATACCAACTAGTGAAGATGTAGAACAACAGGAACTCACAGTTATTACTGGTAAGAATAAAAAATGATATATATCTTTGGAAGATAGTTTGATAAAGCTAAATATAGTCTTATCATACATTCTAGCTAACAATCATGCTTTAGCAATGTACCTAACTGAGTTGGAAATATGCCCACACAAAAACTTTATACAAATGTTTGTAACAGTTTTACTCATAAATGGGCAAAATTGGAAGCAACTAAAATGTCCTTCAATAAATAAATGGATTAACAACCAGAGTACATCCATAGAATAGACTATTATTCATCAATAAGAAGAAATGAGTTATTAAGCCACAAAAAAAGAAAGAGACTTAGATACATATTTCTAGTAAAAGAAGCTAGTCTTAAAAGGCTACATGCTGTATAATTTCAACTATCTAACATTCTAGAGAAGGACGAAACTACGGAGACTAAAAAAAAAAATAAAACAACAACCAAAAAACACCACTAATGGCTGCCAGGGGGTAGGAGATGGGAGGAAGAGCGGCAGGTAGAGGAGGGAGAGATAAATAAGTAAAGCTTAGGAGAATCTTTACAGGAGTAAAACTGTTCTGTATGAGACTATAAGGATGGATACACAACATGCATTTTTAAAACTGAAAAACAGAGTAAATCTTACTGTAAACCATGGACTTTAATAGCGAATAGTGATGTTTCAGGGCACTTGGGTGGCTCAGTTGGTTAAGCATCTGACTTTGGCTCAGGTCATGATCTCATGGTTCACAAGTTTGAGCCCTGCATTGGGCTCAGAGCCTGGAGCCTGCTTCAGATTCTGTGTTTCCCTCTCTCTCTAATGCCTCCACTGCTTGCATGCTCTCTCTCAAAAATTAGTAAACATTTAAAAAAATTTTTTAAATAGTGATATTTCTGGGACACCTGGGTGGCTCAGTTGGTCAAGCATTTGACTTCGGCTCACGGTTAGTGAGTTCGAGCCTTGAATCAGGCTCTGTGCTGACATCTCATTGTCTTCTCAGATTTTGTGTCTCCCTCTTTTTCTGCCCCTCCCCCATCATGTCATGTGTGTGTGTGTGTGTGTGTGTGTGTGTGTCTTTCTGTCTGTCTGCCTTTCTCTCTCTCAAAAATAAATGAACATTAAAATTTTTTAAAATAGTGATGTTTCATTATTAGTTAATTAACATAACAAATATAACATGCTAATAAAAGATGTTAATAGAGAAAACTGGAAGGAAAGGATGTATATGGAACTCTCTATTCCATTTACTTAACTTTTCTGTAAATGTAAAATTGTTCCAAAAAAATAAAATCTAATAATTTAAATGTAAAATAAAGGAAAATTATATCTCTGATATTTTTGCAATGGATTTCACAACAGAATCTTTCTTGAGATAGTTTTCATGTTGACAATAAGATCTTTTCCTTTAACCCTTTATGACCAAACTCTGTAAATCCATGAAATTCTCCTCCCTGGATGTCTTTGTCTTAACACCAAAGATTTTTGTCTTTCATATACTGTTCACTGACCAAATCCTTAATCATTAAATGTTGGGCAGTGTATTGGAACATTCTTAACATGGTCACGAACAGAACAGTCTTACATGTTTGGGTTATGGGTACGGGTGAGAAGAGTTCAGAGTATTCTCTCTATTTCTTTCTTAGCCCAGTGGTTGTGACTGACACTTCACTGCCTTTTTCCCCAGCAAATTTCTCCTTTTCAGTTGTGGAAAAGGATACATTTATCACGAGTGAATTGATCTATTTAAAATGCATCAAACTATCAAATCTTTAAAACTTTGTTAAGAACAGGATTTCTTCAAGAAAAGTACTTCATGATTCACTGGTTTCACCTGCAGAAATATATATACTTTTTCGTGAATTTAACCTTGTAAATTAATATGCCATCTGACCTGCCTATCCCATTTTTTGTTCTGAGCACTGATTCATATCCTTGGTTAGTTTTGTTTGTTTGTTTTTTAGTAGACACAGCCACTGTGCTCTTGGCATTCTCATATATTTACCCTAAAATATTTAATTTCTTCTCTTTTCTGACTTTTTTCTTCATAACTTCCAAGTTTCTACTTCTTTATAGGTTATGCAAAATAATCTGCCAATTTCTTTCTCATAAAAATTGTGCTAAATATTCCTCCTTGAACTGTTAGATGGCTCAGAATATGATGAATCACAAGACACTGGAAGTACATTCCTACAGTGTAATTTTATACACAAACTTGATCAGCTTTGTTAGAACCAGGCTGAAGTTTGGCTAAGTAAACCAGATAGTCTCTCAACAGACAGGAATAGGGAAAATGCCACTCACAAAATATGAAGACAGTAATTTGTCAAAGGTGCTGAAAATTGTGCAGACCCAGTTAGGCCTAGATGTTTCCTCATTTCTCCTGTAACATCACTTATCAAATTATATTGCGATTACCTATTTATTTCTCTGTCTCATCCATCTTTAAGCTTCAGGAGAACACAAATCATGGCTATCATTTTTACCATTTTATCAGTAGCACCTAACAAAGTGCCTGTTTATATACATGCTCATTAAATAGCCATGAAGCAACTAAACAAAGTAAAAAAGAGACAAAATAATCTAATCAAATTGCAAAAGAGTCTAGCAACGTGCTGGGAAATTGGAATCAGAATCGTACTCTATTAAAGGATCTTCTCTATCCATTCACTTCCAATCAGTCCTCAAACAAGCATTATTAGCATTTCCTGTTGTTTAAAAAGTACCTAAAAGTTTATTTATTAACAAATTCTGAAGCACACACACCAAAATATCTCTTTGACTTTCCATATTTTTTATGGTTTAACCTTACCTACTTCATGTCCCCATTTCTTAGTAGACACACATTCCTCTCTTTTAAAACCCTTTATTTTTGTTACCGATTATTCAGATTAAAAACTATTTTTCTATAAAACCATACCTGTTTTGAATATATTTGCACTTTAATAGAACTCAGAGCTCCAGCTGGTGGTAGTGCTCATATGTCTTTTACCCATTAAAAAAACAGAGCTGGGGTGCTTGGGTAGCTCAGTAAGTTAAACATCTGACTTTTGATTTTGGCTCCAGTCATGATCTCACAGTTGTGAAACTGAGTGCCACATTGGGTTCTGAGCTGACAGTGCGAAGCCTACTTGGGATTCTCTGATTTCCTCTCTCCCTGACCTTCTCTCCCTCTCTCTCTCTCTCTCTCTCTCTCTTTCTCAAAAATAAATAACATTTGAAAAAAAAGGCAGAGCTGTCTTTCCCTTATTGGTGAGCAAGAATTCTTTATATATACTAGTTATGGGTTACTTGTCAAATATAAGTATTATAAATATCTTCTATTCTATAACTATCTTTCATTCTTTTAGTTGTTTTGGATAAACCAAAGCATTGAATGCAAAACAAGTCCCATAAACAATGTTTATCTTGATGATTAGTGTTTTTGTGTTATATTAAAGAAATTACCTCTACAAGGCTTTTAAACAATTTATTTTATTTTACTCTCTAAAATAGTTATTGTCTTACCACTCTAGGTATATAATTCCATGTGAAATTTGCTTTGTGTGTGAAATCAAGTTTTGTTTGGTTGTTTTTTAAAAAATGTGTGTGTTCAATTGATCCAGCTCATAAGTTCACACATACCAGAGAGTAAGGAGAGGCTGAAGAAAGAGGTAGATCACTCCAGATCAATAGGTGGCAGTTTACCAGGCTTGTCTTGAGTGACCAGAAGATGAGTAGATTTCCTAACCTGCTTGCAAGATTCTTTTTTTTTTTTAATGTTTTTATTTATTTCTGAGACAGAGGGAGAGAGACAGCATGAACAGGGGAAGGTCAGAAAGATAAGGAGACACAGAATTTGAAACAGGCTCCAGGCTCTGAGCTAGCTATCAGCACAGAGCCTGAAGCGAGGCTTGAGCCCACGAACCGTGAGATCATGACCTGAGCCGAAGTTGGACATCTAACTGACTGAGCCACCCAGGCTCCCCAAGACTCTTAAGTTTAGATGGAGGCCTTAACTGGGTTCAGTCATGTAGAATCCAGATAGTCTCAACAACACATTGTATTTCCAAGGCTGCATCCTTCAAAGTGGCTCCCATTGTGGGACGTGTGGCAAAATCATCCATTCCAAGACCAGGGGAGAGGGTGAGGAGCCTCCAATTACTTGGGTCCTGCCTATGGTCCAACCAGCTGTCATTTCCTTGAGAACCTCCTCCAACACAGCTCCATTTGTTTCTCCACTGTGTTGCACTTGTGCACTGATCACATATCAAATGAACCTATGTCTTACTTTAGGTTACTCCTTAAATAAGAAGCTAAAGCAAAGGCGTGTATACAGATAGTTTATTTTGGAAGTTATTCCAGGAAACTAAGAAAGGTCTAAAAAGAGGGGGACAGAAAAAATAAAAAATCTAAAAATTTTAAAAAGTGATACAGGCAAGGAAGAAAGCTATTAATGAACTGTTTATCACTGTAACTGAGGTTCAGTCCCTCTGAAGAACACTATAAAATGTGCCTCACAAATATTCCCTACATGAGAGGAATATTTGTCCACTGATACTCATTCTCTGGTCAATGGTTGTTCTGGGAGTGTTGAATCCCTTGCAATTTCAGATATGCATACGTTAGAATGGCTGAATGGGCTAATGCCCTCAGAGAAGCTGCATATAGCAGCAGACAAATCCTGGGACAGAAAACAATGGATTCATGGTGCAGATAAGATGAGGTATTAATGGCTACATCTTCATGCAGCTGGTTACTTCAATGCCTAGGATAAAAAGGTACACTGAGAAGATGTGGGTCAGGACATATAAAAAGCCTGATACAGTTTACCCCTTAGACCAACCAGATCTGCTGTAGTCCTGACCATCACAGAGATGTCAAGTGGCCTGCTGCAATCCACAAAAAAATTTGAATACAAAAGTCTCCATTTAAGAACCATTTTGAAGCTGAAATTTATATTTATTATCTCCCTCCTTCATCAATTCTTCTAACTTTATTTCATCCACAGACATCATTTCAGCCATCCCAGGTGACATTTCCCAAGGGTGACACTGATGAGCCAATGTATTCATATGTTAACATTTTGGGGGCATGACTGCTACAGCTTCCCATTTATGGTTAAAAATAGTCACTGGCACACTAAGAGACACTTCAAAGAATCCTTGAGTTTTTCAGATACATTCATTCCATCTCCATTTTTCTAGCAAAAGCCATAGCAACTCTTGATAATCAGAGTCAACTATCACCACCAATATTTGTTGTTATCAATTTGTTTTGTTTTATTTACATAAGAAGACCAAAATAACAAGATTGTAGTTATAGTGTTAAATTTGATAACATCCTTCTTCTACCATCTAACAGAAGTATTTTAGTATGTGGGGGAAATAGAAAATTAAATCTAGAATAGTCTAAATTTGTAAAGGAAAGTATTTCCAGAGCTTGTCTACTATCTTCTCCAGGCATCTATCTAAGACACCTGGCTATTAGTTATCTTCCACATATGAGGTCAAATTAACATGTAGTCATCAGTAGGGTGCCTAACATGATGTTCTGTGAATGTCAAAATGTTCAAGTTCTCTTTGAATCATGCTGTCATCAAGAGTAGAGCTCACATGGTTCTAAAACAAGACTGAAAGTATGCTACTGTCCTTTGCACACAAATACAATCTATTTTTGATTATCTTTACAGTTGGGAATTGGGGAAACTACTATACTGATCCCTTCCAGAGAAAATGCATTTAGTTAGTTTAATAGTAATTTAATATTCCAATGATATGTCTGTATATAAAACCCTGTTCCTTGAATAGAACCGACTGATCAATCCAAGGGAAGACTTCTGACCTAGCTATACCAGTCAGATTATTTTCAAGGAGATATTGTGTTTAAACCAGAAAGCAGCAGAAACTGGAAGTCAAGGGATTAGTGCTGTTAATGGCAACTATTTAGAGAGAATATAAAAAGCGTTTTGATACTAAGTTCCCTAGAAGTCTACTTTTATTGTTTCCTTTCTGAGTCCTTCCTTGGTTGTTCAATTTTTCCTTCATTTTTTGATATCCTTCCTATCAATTTGACATGCTTAAGGAAAATAGGGATGAGGTTTTTTTTTTTATGTGTAACAAAGTGATCTAAGAAATAATAAACATGATTTAAAAGAGCTAGCAGAGTGTACTGGACCAATGTCATGAAAGTGATTTCAAAATTATGCTTTTAGGGTCCTTATTTTGCTCACCATACTGCTTTCTTCATATTCTGCCAGCACATAAGGTTATATCATTTATCTATCTAAAGCACNTTTTTCTTTAACTAACGTACCTGGTTATTATTCTAGAAGCACAAGATGTTGACTTTGTTCTCTGTGATCAATGAAAGAAGAACCCATTCAAGAGTCTAAATTTAAAAAGGGCAGAATTAAATAGCAAAGAGTACTTAGGAAGGAATTGTATTTACCAAATGATTTTGTATTACTAATTCTACAAGACAGTATTTAGTATATAGGAGAGGGGGAAGTATCTCTCAATAATTAGGCTGGAGAAATGTTGAGTAAAAACCAAGTTCACAGATCATTCTAATGTCAGTTTTCTTGGAGCCTTTACTATTCAGTGCATGTAATGACTCTCCAGTAAGCAGATACTCTACAGAAACATTCTCAAGTTTATTTGACTATGAAACATTTTTCTTGTGTGTGTGTGAAACATAAGGAAGATTATGGTTCTGAAGTATTCACTTTGAGAAATGCTCTACTTGGGAGAAAAGGAATTACTCAAGTTCAGTCTGTATTCCCTTTATCTTTGAAGAATTAAGTCCTGGACCTAGTGATGTGTAAATGTTGAAAAAAAAAAAATAAGTGAGTAAGTATTTGAGCAAATAAACTGATGTCATCTTAATGATGAGAAGATGTGACTACTTTTTGGTTGTTTTACACAGTTTTTAGTGAAAGTTGTTAAATGATTGGAAGAATGTATGGGTACTACACAACATATTTATAAGTTTTACTAGTTTCAATTCATGTAAACATCAATCAAAGCCCCATGGTGTAGGTATTATTACGATTCCCCATTTCTTCAATGAACAAATGGAGTCTTAGAAAATTTTAGTAACTATCCAAAGATACACAACCAATAGGTGGAAGCAAGACTGAGAGCCCAGTTCCTCTGCCTTTGTATCCTGCATTTATAACCAAGATGATGGTATCTCTGCATTTGTCTCAAGTGTTTTGCTCCTGACAAAAACACTAATAAATATAAGAAGTGAACAAGCCCAGTTTTTCTTTCCTTTTGGAATTGAGCTAGAAAAATCAGGGCCAAAGATTAAATTATATCTATCCCTTACTTTTCATTTAGCGAGGCTGGGAGGCAGAGTGGAATGCCTCCAGGCAGGAATCAGTGAAAACTGGACTTAATCCTAGCTCTGAAGGCTACTGGACCTTTCAGTTTCCTCATTTGTAAAATGGAGAGAAAACTTACTTACAGAGTTGTTCAGGAGATGAAAAACATTAAACATATAAAGGGACAAGCATGATAACCATATTATTGACTCTAGAGTCAGACTCCAAGGATTTGATTCCAGCCCCAATATTTTCTAGCTGAGTAATACTGTGCAAGTTATTTAATCTACCTTGCTTAGTTTCGTGATCTGTACACTTGATTGGTAATAGTCTCTACTTCTTAGGATTGTTAAGAGAATCAAATGAGTCAGTATATATAACACCCTTAAATCAGTGTCCACTCATGGAAAGCACTATGCACAGGTTAGTCATAAGTAATTTGCAAATGGTGCCTTTTGTATGTACTGTTCCCATAAACATTTAAAAAAAGCATGAGGCTTTGATAAATCTTCATTAGATTGGTCTCTGCCATTACTAGCCATATGACCCTGTCAACTTGTTTAGTTTCTCCAAATATTAGTTTTCTCTTGTAAAATGCAAACAAAAAACTCTTTATCTCACAGGTCTTTCAAGAGAATTAAATTACTCATCATCTGCAAAGCCTGGCACATAACAGTTTTCAATAAAGGTTACTATTCTCCTTCCTCCCTTCCTTCCTCTTTCTCTCCCCTCCTTTTCCCTTCTTTGTGTTTTCTGAAATTCCTAAATACCAAGTAAAAAATTAACTTATGGTGAATCTTTCAAAGATACAATCACTAAGTATAACAATGCTTTCAAGAGGGCTATGGATACGAATTTAACTTAGATACGATAGAAAATATTGCACATCAAACTATTTCTTTCTTTCTTGGAGGCATATTTGGTTTTTCAACCTGTATGTTATACTAATAAACTGGTATGTTTTCCTATTTGCTTACCAGGATGCTTACAAGTGGCAAATATTTTAAAGGTGGCAAGAATCTGGCTTTCTTGATCAAAGAGTGGATTTTCTTCCAATTCTCCAATTTAAGTCTTGTGAAGCAGAGAAGTCTTGAATCAAATGATCTCTTACTAATGCTAAACCTCTAGGGTCCTTTGAATTTACTGATAGCTTCATGTACTATCCTCAACAAAAGCATTATCGAAAAATTGTCATTATAAATTGTATTGATGCTGTGATTAAAAGAAAGCTTTATGTTCTTGGAGAGACTTAAAATATTACAACCTGGAGACATATAAAGATGTTATAACCAATCAGAAATAACAACACCTGACAAGTATATTCAATTTTATAGCTCACGAAGGAATTTTACATGTATTATCACACATCATCTTTGTGAAGTAAGTGGCACAGGTATTATCATCTCAGTTTTATAGATTAAGAGAGTAAGACACAGACATATGAAATGATATGGCCAAAATTTCACAGCTTGTAAATAGAGATACAACTAGAATAGTCTTTATCTTAGTCTAAAAATGTTATTTTTGTTATAAATGGCATTTTCCAACAATGTAGGGAAAAACACACACACACACACATACACACCTGCACACACACATATCTTCAAATATAAAATAATTGAGTGGTGATTTTTAAATCTAAGGTCATTTATCATTGCTAGTGATGCATGTTGGATTAGGTTTATTAGTCAAATTCATTCCCTTTATTGAAGAGAGGCTTCCTGCTCTATCTTCAGCTGTCCAATTCTCTCTAATATTTAGGCACATTGAAACTCTAAACATCACAACAGCCCTTTGAACCCAATCTTCCCCTTGGAAACATCTGTGTCATGATAACACCAAATTGCCCAATCCCTCCTCCGCTCTCTTTGAAATAAATGTGTGGCAGAACAGAACCGGTCCCTTTCAGTCTCTCAGTAGTTTCTTTTTTTCTTTCCCATCATTATTTTTAAAGTATACTACAAAGTATTATTGAAATATATAACCTCTATGAAGATATTTAAAAATATACCAATAATCCTTACTCTTTGCAGGAAAGTTAGAGACTATTTCATATTTCCTATGGTCAGCTGACAGTTGATGATGAGATGAGGATGAATAGAGTCAACAAATAAAGAAAAAAGAAAATAATTTGTATTTGGCATCATTAGCTTTCCTTGAGAGAAATAGTAAAAATATCAAAATATTTTATTTCATTTTTCTTAAGTTTACTTATTTTGAGAGAAAGAGAGAGAGAAAGAGCGTTCAGGAAGGGGAAGATAGATAGAGAAAGAATTCCCAAGCCTGGAGGCAGGGCTTGATCCCACAAACCATAAGATAGTTGCTTAACCAACGAGCCATCCAGGCAACCCTAAACTTGCATTTAAACACACGAAGAAAAGTCCTGACATATAAACATTTTTATATTAAATTTATTATTAATTCATTGATTTTTCTATCATCACTCTTCCTGCCACTGTTCTTTCCCCTTTTCAAACAGGATTTGATAGAAGCAATGGCTCCATTGATGAGAGAAACTTAGAGAGGAAAATATCTTGCTTATTTTTATAGCACCAGCATTGTCTCCTTAGGTTCATTCATATCTTTGGAACTGCCATCTGTGCTAGAGAAAGACAACCATTCTAAAGGGGATGGATAGCACCATCCGGCAGTGTTTTAGATGTTGAGAATGTCATTTTAATAAATAATCCAAGCCTTAATCCAATTTCAAAGGCATGCAGTGACCTAGCCTCATGGTTGCAGGCTAAGCAGGGGGGTGTAGGGTGGCAGTATATCAATGGTACCACACTTAGGAGCCCATTTTTCAGGACAAATGGATGCTTTCCTTCTTCTTCTTCCCATTCTTCTTCCCCTTCTCCTTCTCCTTCTCCTTCTCCTTCTCCTTCTCCTTCTCCTTCTTCTTCTTCTTCTTCTTCTTCCTCTTCCTCTTCTCTTCCTCTTCCTCTTTCTCTTCCTCTTCTTCAGAAAAGATAGTCTCACCTAAATATCTCTGGTCACATTTTCATTCTCTTTTTAAGACTACCTATTTAAAATATTTACCCTTGAGGCACCTGGGTGGATTTGTTGGCTAAGTGACCTACCCTTGATTGCAGCTCAGGTTATCTCAAGGTTGGGAGATCAGCCCAGAGGCCCACACGGGCTCTGCGATAGGCATGGAGACTGCTTAAAATTCTCTGCCTCTCTCCCTCTGCCTCCTTCCCCACTTGTCTGAATGCACTCTCTCATTCTCTCAAAAAAAGATAAATGGTGGGGCGCCTGGGTGGCTTAGTCAGTTGGGCATCCGACTTCAGCTCAGGTCATGATCTCGCAATTCGTGGGTTCGAGCCCCACGTCAGGTTCTGTGCTGACCGCTAGCTCAGAGCCTGGACCTGCTTCAGATTCTGTGTCTCCCTCTCTTTCTGACCCTCCCCTGCTCACACTGTCTCTCTCTCTCAGAAATTAAAAAAAAAACACATTTAAAAAATTTTTTTAAAAAGATAAATGGTTATTCTTAGTCAAATGTGCCTTGCAGATAGAAGAATCTCCAAGATCCATTAAAGTTAGGGAATTCAAAGGGCAAGGAGTAATTTAGTAGTAGTTTAGAATAATAATTATTTTTATCTATGATTATTTTTTATAAAAATAAATACAATGAAAAATGAATAAAAGACCTAAATCATAGAGGAGAAAACAGGCAACAACCTTTGACCTCGACCACAGCAACTTCTTACTAGACATGTCTCAGGAGGCAAGGGAAACAGAAGCAAAAATACATTATTGAGACCCTTTCAAGATAAAAAGCTTTTGGGGGTGCTTGGGTGGCTCAGTCAATTGGGCATCCGACTTCAGCCCAGGTCATGATCTCCCGTTTCATGGGTTTGAGCCCCGTGTCGGGCTCTGTGCTGACAGCTAGCTCAGAGCCTGGAGCCTGCTTCAGATTCTGTATCTCCCTCTCTGACCCTCCCTTGCTCTCTCTCTCTCTCTCTCTCAGAAATAAACAAAACATTAAAAAAATTTTTTTAGAAAAGATAAAAAGCTTCTGCCCAGCAAGGAAATAATCAATGAAACGAAAAGGCAACTGACAGAATGGGAGAAGATATTTGCAAACAACATATCAGATAAAGGGTTAGTATCCAAAATCTATAAAGATCTTATAAAACTTAACACCCAAAAAATAAATAACCCAGAGAGGAAATGAACAGAAGACATGAATAGCCACTTTTCCAAAGAAGACATTCAGATGGCTCACAGACACATGAAAAGTCACTCATCATTCATCATCAAGGAAATAGAAATCAAAACCACAATGAGATAGCACCTCACACCTGTGAGAATGGCTAAAATTAACAAATCAGTAAACAACAGACGCTGGCAAGGATGCAGAGAAAGGGGAACCCTTTTGCACTGTTGGTGGGAATGCAAACTGATGCAGCCACTCTGGAAAACAGTATGGAGGTTCCTCAAAAAATTAACAATAAAACTACCCTACAACCCAGCAATTGAATTACTAGGAATTCAGCAAAAGGATACAAAACTCTGATTCAAAAGAATACACGCACCCCAATGTTTTTAGCAGTGCTATCAGCAATAGCCACATTATGGAAAGTGCCCAAATGTCCATAAACTGATGAACAGATTGAATACTACTTGGTGATCCAAATGAATGAAATCTTGCCATTTGCAACAATGTAGATGGAGCTAGAGTTTATTTTGCTAAGTGAAATAAGCCAGGCAGAGAAAGACAAATATATGATTTCACTCATATGTGAATTTTAAGAAACACAACAGATGAACATAGGTGAAGGAAATGAAAAATAAGATAAAAACAGGTAAACCATAAGAGACTCTTAAAAACAGAGAACATAATGGAGGGTGCTAGAGAGAGGTGGGTGGGGGATGGGCTAAATGGGTGATGGGCATTAAGGAGGGCACTTGCTTGGATGAGCACTGGGTGTTAATGTAAGTGATGAATCACTGGGTTCTATCCCTGAAACCCAAACTACATTGCATGTTACTAACTTGAATTTAAAAAAAAAGAAAAAAATATAAATACAATGCAAATTTAAAACACTCTCAGCATAGATCAGAAATTAATTTCACATTTTAAATAAAGACTGGAAGGAATTAATAAAAAACATACTCAAGGAAATTTTAGAAGAAAAATTCTATTATATTGTAGAACTTTTTACCTAGAGGGATTTGATAGATCATTTCAAATTCTCTGTACCTTTCACTCTTTAATTTTTAGATTCCAAGTCAAAGACCCAGAAAATAATCCTGACTTATTAATTAATGAGTAAGCTAGATCTAGATTCCAAATGTGTGATCTTAAGACAGGTTTTGTTTTCTTTCTACCAAATAGCATTCATTAAACAAAATTTTGTAAGTTTATAGGTCAGTCATTAAATCAAACTAAATCTAAATTTTTCAGTGAATTGGAATATTTTGTCTATAGTTTGCCTAGAATCAGGAGGTTAAACACTTGAAAATTCCCTGTGACATTGAAAATGTGGGCTTATTACATTCGTCATTTTTTTCCTAACCAACAAAAGTCTGGTTTTTGGTCAATTAAAGGTTGAAAAAAACAACTCACTTTTTGTTTAATTGTGATAAAAACTGAATTTTAAAACTTTTATTTTTTGCCAAAGCTAGGAAAATCAAAGTCAAAATGGCAAATTCTAATAGTGTTTTATCATCTTTTTAGAAAGTAGGTATAGCAAGTTTATTTCCTTTGAAGTCTCATACACCTCTGTATGCATATAGATTTGCTAATTGGGCCATTCAGGGACTATTAGGCTCCAATTCTCATACAAATATAGAAAATATAACCCTGGCTCTTGATCAAAAACATATTCTCAATGTGCTCATGAAATAGAAAAAAAAGAAAAGAAACAATCTTCCCAAGCACTGGGATTGTTATTACCTTATTTTCAATTCCACCTGTCAAATGGAATCCTGGAGGGATCAGACATAATATTAGAAAGTACATTACAAGGGGAAAAAAGCTCTCTATTAGTCTGATGATAAAACTAGGTGAACAAATGCTTCTTCTCCTTCTCTAATTTTCTAGTATAACTTCCTGCCTGCAGGTAAAGGTGTAAATTACAAATAGAAGAAATTGAGTATCTATGTATCTATCTATTAGTTTATAGCTACCTAGCCAGTTTGAAGTGAAATGCTCAACTATGTTTCATCTTATTACCTCCAGTGGAAAGGAAAAAAAAACAACAGTAAAAGATAGAGTGTATAAAATTCTATAGGTGTAAAATTTTAAGCTACTGGGGTTAGTATCACAGTTTCAAAATATTTTTATTCATAAGATACCTATGGATTTTCTGTAGGAAAAGCTATAGTAAAACATCTGAGTGTGTCATCATATCAAAATGATTGTTTAAAAGAAAAGAAAATATACAGGTAATTGGGTGAAATTTTCACTTCTCATTTGATAATTTAAGAAAATGTAGATAGACGTGAAATCCATTGTTTAAAAGAAATGGCTTATTAATTAGTCATGAATTAAAGTCTGAAATATTTTAAGTACAAAAAAATTTAAATACAATATTAATTATCAAGCTTCAGGCTAAGTTAGGAATTTCTAAAATTGCTTAATTTAGGTACTTCTGTAAGGTCATTTCTCATTCTTGGTCTTATGAGATCAGGCATTTTTAGAAATGGATCTGGTCTAGATGGATGTGTTCAATTAGAACAAGTGATTTTAACCAATAGTAAGAGTAAGTAATTTTGGTTCTTAAAACTACTAGTACTTATCGTTTGCAACTTTGGGAAAAAAAGGAATTTTGATAAATAAGATTTGTAATGAGGTGAGTCTATGTTCATTTGGTCATTTTAAAATAGCAGCTTAACAGTTATCACATACATACATGCATACATGCATATGTATATATCTGTATATACATACACATCACACACTCAAATTTATATGCATGCATACACACATATTGTAGCCAATAGCCTGAGATACTTTTCAACAGGTTGAGCATTCTTTCTCATCTCAGTCAATCATAGTCAGTTTTCCAATAGTCTCCCTAAGGGTTTTATGACCAGGACCAATTAGGCAGTATTGCTCTATTGAGTTGTTAAGGCCTGCCAACAGTTTGGTGAATTACACAGCTGTCACATTAATACATGAATGATAGTCAGCAGAAAGACAATAACAGTAACAAAAGCACCCAGTGTACCAATCACAGGGAAAAGAAGAAACCAACTGTTCTAAGGCAGTCATGGAATCATCATAGGGAAAAATAAGCATATCCTAATTTATGGGTATTTTGGATATAGAAGACAATCAAGAACACAACAGGAACTCAGTAAGTTACCTCTCTTCACTCCTCCCAGTGGGTCACTAGGATCACTTTAAGACCTTATAAACCCTAAGAACTCATTCTTGATGGAGATTACATCCAACAAAATATCAAACATAAATATTGCATACACCCTACCATCCCAGATACAGATAAAGAGATAGAGCTATAAACGTACACAGAAATATGTATGTTCACATCTATCTCTCTGTATGTACATAAAAATAACTTGATAGTCTATTAATTTTTAAGAAAATTAAGTTATAATTTTCTTAATTTATGTTTTGTTATGTGAATTAGTGCAAGTTCTCTGTAGAGTCCATTGCAAATTGCAAGACAGGACTAAATGTGTAAGGAATTTACTAGGGAAAATACCTATGTCAGAGAAAATGGGAAATTGTGAAGAGGGGAACCAGGAGAAGCTGAGAGTCATCAGATACACCTACAGTCTAATTGGAAGGAGGGAGAAAGACAATGCTGGGTAAAAGCCTCCTATACTACTGTGCAGTCTAAGAAACGATAATCTATTCTCAAGAATTCTTGCACTGTTATAAACTATGGGATATTTTCAAAGCCAAGGAAATATTAGTGCTTAAAATGACAGTAATTAGATTGAAATAATACTTGATTTGTGAATGTTTAGTAAACATTTGTTAATTTTGATTTTATAATTTTGATCTGTAATTTTCTTAAGTAAACTCAGCAGATTATTCTTTTTAATTTTTAATGTTTATTTTTTCTTGCAAGAGTGAGCAGGGGATGGGCAATGAGAGACGGAGACACAGAACCCGAAGCAGGCTCCAGGCTCTGAGCTGTCAGCACAGAGCTCGACGCTGGGCTACAACCCATGAACCGCAAGATCATGACCTGAGCCGAAGTTGGAAGCTTGACTGACTGAGCCACCCAGGTGCCCCTAAACTCAGCAGATTATTTACAGAAATGACCCCAATTCTTTAGCCTGCCTTGTAGCTATCACTTCCTACCATCAAGAAAGATAGTCTGTTTTCTCATTCCTTAAACATAGACTAGATTTTAAAAATTGTTTTGGCCAATAGAAGGTGACAGTAAGGATGGTATCCATGTTCCAAGACTAAACCTCAAGAGATTTTTATGAGGCTCCATGTTCTCTTTTCCTCCTTTGTGTTTTCCATTAGAACATACTTGAGCTAGCATCTTAGAAAATGAAACACGCACAGGAAAGCCATGGCACACATGTCCACACTGAAGCTCCATACGTAGGAGAGTGTCCAGCCAAGATAAATAAATCCACCTAGTGGACCTACAGCTGACCCCAGACAGACACACAAGAGAACTTTTCCAAGCCCAGCTCAGTTATACAGAACCATCCAACTAATCATTGGTCTTGTGATAAATATTAAATTATTATTATTTTAAACTTTTAAGTGGTGGGTGATGTGTTATTCAGCAGTAAGTAGCTAATATGTTGGTTACCACACATTATAAAGCTTATGTGTCTCAGCCCTTCACTGTAGTACTTAGTAGATTTAGTGCTACACAACCACACACACACACACACACACACACACACACACTCACACAATGTGTCTTAGGGACCAGTGAATGAGGCTTTTACTAAGTTCTAGGCTTTGAAGGAAATTAAATGTTATTGGTAGATATAAATGACTTCAGCTATCATGAGTAAGTTCCCTGTCTAGTTACCCCATTTATCCCATCAGGTGATGTAGTGACTTCTAAAAAGTCCTGAAGGCATTCATTACTGCCATTGGAGGATAGTCCAGGAAATGGTTACCTCGGATCTCACACACACACACACAAAGATACTTCACATTCTACTCTAAAAGCATTGAAAAAAAATCATTTTAGCTCCCTTTTAGGGGCCTTCCCAATGGGTCTGGGAACCCAAAAATGCATAAAAGTGAGGCATGTCCATGACCAATATTTAAAAGCAAAGGAACATGAAAAACATTATTATGACATTAAAATTTCCATTTTCATCTGAGAACACCATAGTAGTCAAATATTTGATCTTGGCATAGCACTTGCAATCTTAATTTTCTATTAGTATTTTGTAATCTACAATGAACTTTATTTAAATGAACTAAATATTTTAACTTAACCAAGGTATGCTATTAATTTAGGCTGCCAAGAGTGATAATTCTGAGGGGGGTTTTATATCCTCATTTAATTTTTGGTAGCAATTTCCTCTTTTAGGAGACCTATAAACCATATTATTTACAAGCTTGAAATGTCTGGAAAATATGAAGCCACACTCTACCTACAGTGTCTTCTCCCATATTTGTCGAGATTTATATAAAGTTGAAGCATCCGCGTGGCTCAGTTAGTTAAGCATCTAATTCTTGATTTCAGCTCAGGTCATGATCTCACAATTAGTGGGATGGACCCTGCACCAGACTCTGGGCTAACCACACAGAGCTTTCTTGGGATTCTCTCTCTCCCTCTCCCTCTCTCTCTACTCCTCTCTCTCTCAAAATAAATAAATAAAAACTTTTTTAAAAACTCAAAAAAGTTTAACAAAATCACTTAGATTCTGGCTAAATCATTGAAGGACACTAAAACCCCAGCCAGTCACTTTTGCCTGTCCTTTATCTTCAGTCCTTCACATATTGACTGACAGAATAGCTATCCCAATATGGCTCATCTTGTGTCATTCCCAGCTTATCACAAACGGTAAAAGTCCAATTGCCCAAAGCCTTCTAACTTGGCTAATGATTTTCTTACCAGCGTTAATTTCTGATTAACTCACCCATTAACCAGACACATCCAACTGTTTATTATTCTCCTAAATTTTGAATTTCCCTTTCTGATGATGATAATCCCAAAATCCACTAAAAATTCCTCTTTGACTATTTCTTCTCATAAGAATCTTATGATTTTCCACAACCCAACTCAATGGCCTCAAGTTACATAATGAAAAGTTATTTGCAAACATGTCTATTTCACCTAACATGTTAAACCCCTTGAGATTAGAAGTCTAGTTCATTTTTGGGGTGCCTGGGTGGCTCAGTTGGTTAAGGATTGACTTTGGCTCAGGTCATGATCTCACGGCTTGTGGGTTCAGGTCCTCTGTTGGGCTCTGTGCTGACAGCTCAGGGCCTGGAGCTGCTTCAGATTCTGTATCTCCCTCTCTCTGTCCCTCCCCACTCATGCTCTGTCTCTCTCTCAAAAATAAATAAACGTTAAAAACTTTAAAAAAGAGAAGTCTAGTTCATTTTTGAATACTCATTAAATTCTGGATTTGTGCCTAAAGATTAAAATAAAAATAGAAACAATAGTATTAGGATTATGCAGCATAGATGCTACATATACATATCTATACACATATAGACACACACATTCAATTTTGCCATCTTCAGATTTACAATAAGAATACATGTCTTTCAGTAATTAAATCAATATAGATATAGTCTTCCAATATACTATCAAAAAATTATCTTTTCTTCTTTGCTGTTTTCCCCCTACTTATCAAGACCGGCTCATATCCCCGTGCAATAACTGAATGAAAAGGCCGCGGCATGAACACAAATATCTCCCAGAGAAAGAACTGAAAGCTCTCCAGTATGTTGAGAGTCTCCATTCTCTACTATGATTGGTATTATTGCTGTAAATGAAAGGTAAAAAAGACTAGTCTTGTGGTTCAATTCAGTTCCTGTACCCTTGTTTCTGATATAAAAAGACTTTGCAAAATTACAACTGTTTTCTTGAAAGAATCTTAAAGTCACATGCATTCATATATTTTTCACATTTTTCTCCAAGAAACATTCAGAACACTTTCATCTTCAAGCGTTAGCCTAACTAAGGTTTTGCACAGACTGCATGTAAGCATTCTGCTAACACAGTTCAGACCCAGATGTTGATTGCAGGATACTAATCTTCATTCCTTCTCTCCTTACGGTGAGTTCCCCTGCAGGGACCTATGGCCTCTTTTCCTACTCAGTCAAGCCCGTACTTGTATGTCAGAGACGCCACCTAACATTTGAATATTGAAAGTGAAAGGGTCACTTTACTTAAAATTGGAACTTCACTGTATTCACATGACACTTCAAAGAAGCTGATTTTCTTAGAAAGAAAGAAAGAAAGAAAGAAAGAAAGAAAGAAAGAAAGAAAGAAAGAAAGAAAGAAAGAAAGAAAGAAAGAAAGATCAAAGATGAGAATCTTAATGCCTTTCTTTCCAAGAGGTCTCCCGGGTTTGCTATCAATTAGATCACTCCTCTTCCTCAGTGATCTCATATCTCCACCCTGTAAATGTTGTGGGAGAAACAGCCTCTGCCAGGCCTCAGAATCTCCAATCATGGCTTTTCCTGACAACACACTCGCATTATTAATATCTCTTACGCTGTGTTCTTCCAAAAGATATATAATGTCTCTAACTCCAGAAATAAAGGCAACTAATAACTTGCAAGCAGGATTCTTTATTTAGAAAAAGAAAACTGCAAAAGAAAAAAGGAGATGATAGGGAAGTCAACAAAATAAAACAATTAATCACCATTTCCAAATTTCCTTAAGTTCTATTTTGTGAGAGGCACTGTATTAAGCACTTCTTATATAAATTCTCTTTTCATCTTGACAACCACCCTTGTGCTTATTGACTGAAAATTGAACAATCAAGCAAGCACAAATGTTCCAAGACCACCCAGCTCGTGAACATCAGATTGAAGAGTGGAACTGAGATCTGTCTGATTCCACAGCCTATACTGTTGGCCACAAAACTCAACTGCTCCATTAAAAATCCCCTCAGTAGTAGGCTTATTGAATTAAATAGAATGTAAGCACCTTCATGCTATTTTAAAGACAGCAAGCCTAATTTATCCAATTTTTTATCATACATTATCCACATATTGATAAAGATACAGAGAACAAGTACATATTAAGCACCTGTTTGGGGCACTCTTCTGGGTTAATTCTCTTCCCTCTTCTTCCTATACTGTAGCACCAGGGCCTGATGAAGCAGCAATATTATCCTGCCACTAAAAGAAATTCCTATGTTACATAATACTGAATCACTGCATTTTTCTAAAAAAATAACAAGTTTCTACTGTAACATTTTATGATCATGCTGCATTCCACAGATCTTTTATGCAACCAGCATCATTTCGTTCAGTTTTTTTTTTTCTCTCTCTCTTTCATTTCCTGCATAAGACCATTTGGTGGAATTGTATTTTGATTCACACACTTGAAATTAGCAGTTTAAAAGAGATGGAAAAATGTATCTTTGTCTCCTGCATTACTAGCAACTCTATCAAAGTTTTTATTCTTGCCTTGGGATCATCTTTGGTGTCCAGCATAGTGACTTATAAAGGACCTTCCTGTCTCTAAGTATTAAGAACAGTTATTACACATGGAGAAGCACTCATTGTGAAATAAAACTTCAAGTGTTTTTTATTTAAAAAAATATATAAAACATATGTAAAAAACAGGGGGTAACCTTGTTCATTTCCATTACATAGACAGGAAAACTAAAAATAATACAAAGTGGTAAAAATATCCACATCATATTTCATAAGACCATAAGTATAATAGATTAGTATGTAAATAAGGAATTGGGAGACAAAAACAATGTGCTCATGTTTATTAGTGCACATGTTCATTAGCAAATAATTTCTCGGAGGGTGACGCTTTTCAGAAATTTACTTATAATATCTACAAAGGATGTATATTTCCATAATACATGGAAAATCACTTTGAGATTAGAACCATGAGTTGTTGTGTTCCACACACATACACTGATCTCCATTTTAGAGTCGATTTTACCTGACAGTTTACAGTGAGTGGGAAGGATATGTGGTCAGTTGCCAGACAGGCCTGCCACTTACCAAGTCACACAACAAGTCAGTTAACCAGAGCCACGTTTTCTTACCTTGGAAATCAAGATAATAATATCTACACTGCAAGGTTGGTAAGAGCATTAACTGATATAATACATATAAAAAACACATGCACAAAAAAATCCTCCAGTTTATGCAAGGCTCTCAATAATAGTAACAGTATTGCTGACAATTGGCTCTAAAGTGATTTTAAAAATATAAATGGTCAGGGGTGCCTGGGTGGTGCCCAGGTGGTGTCAGTTTGGTTAAGTGTCTGACTCTTGATTTTGGCTTAGGTCATAATCTCATGATGGTGAGTTGGAACCCTGTGTCAATCCCCTGTATGAGATTCTCTCTCCCCCACCCCCACTCTTTCCCCACTTGTGCTCATGTGCTCTCTCTCAAAATAAATGAACAAACATTTTTAAAATTATATATATATAATTAAATTATATATATATTATATATAATTTTTTAAAAGAACAATTTTGTTGATGGTTTTGATGGCC
>NW_027532406.1:10708938-10715163 GCF_008692635.1 Crocuta crocuta
ATTAAATGATATAATACATATATAAAACACATGCACAAATGTATATATATATATACACTGTATATATATATATAGACTGTATATACAGTCTATATATATGTGTGTGTATATATATATATACAGTCTATATATATGTGTATATATATATACAGTCTATATATATGTGTATATATATATACAGTCTATATATATGTGTGTATATATACACACATATATACATATAGTATACACATATGTATATACACACATATATACATATAGTATACACATATGTATATACACACATATATACATATNATATATAGAGAGAGAGAGAGAGAGAAATAACAATTTAAAACTGTTGAAAATTTCAGCATGAATTATTGCTGGCCAGAGCTACATTTTCTGAACCCTGATGGCTATTTGTCAAGTATATCACAAGTATACTAAGTGAAATGACAATGATGAAGATTTTTTTTTGATCATCCTAATTCAACAGGATAACTGTAGGGTGGCTTAGGAGAGGTGCTTGTCCACTCTAGTTTCTAAAACCAATCAGTGATTTTAAGTAAAAGAGCCATGTTTCTTCTACTGAGTGGCAAAAGAGAGAGTGTCTTTTTATATTACAAATGTTGCAGATAATTCAATCACATGTCAGCTGGTAAATAATGTTATAAAAAAATAAAGAAGGAAAGGGTATAGATAATGTCAAGGAGGGGAGATTTCTATTTTAAGTACAGTAGTCAATGAAGAAGTGTAATTTGAGCAAGACCTGAAATAAAAGTGAAAAGGCTATTCATAAGCATAAAACTAAGGAAAAGTATTCCAGACTGAAGGAATAGTCAATGCTAAAACCCTAAGGCAGAAATGTATTTCCTCTGGTCAAAGAAGAGCAGAAAAGGCAGTGTAGTTGGAACCAGTTGTCAAGGTGGGGTCTGAAAAGAAGTAGGTCTCAGATAATGAAGGGCCTGCTGTAAACATGGACTTTTATTTTACACAAGGTGGGAAGCCAGTATAGGTTTGAAAGCAGAGGAGTAATATAATCTTGCACATTGGTTTTTTTTTTTTCTTTTTTGCCTCTGACAGTATCTCTACTTTTACTTTTTTTAATTTTTTTCTTCCTTAGTTTATTGTCAAGCTGGTTTACATATAAAACTCAGTGTTCATCCCAACAAGTGCCCTCCTCCATGCCCATCACCCCCCTTCCCCTCTCCCCCACCCCCCTCAGACCTCAGTTTGTTCTCAGCATTCAAGAGTCTCTCATGGTTTGCCTCCCTCCCTCTCTCCAACTATTTTTTCCCTTCTCCCGCATCGTCCTCCAATAACTTCCTCCTAATCCACCTATATGTGCAAACATATGGTATTTTGTCCCCTGCCTGACTTATTTCACTCAGCATAACACCCTCTAGTTCCATCCATGTTGCTACAAATTGCCATATTTCATTCTTTCCCATTCCCATGTAGTATTCGAATGTATAAATATACTACATCTTCTTGATCCATTCATCAGTTGATGGACACTTAGGTTCTTTCCATGATTTGGCTATTGTTGAGAGTGCTGCTATGAACATTGGGGTACATGTGCCCCTATGCGTCAGCACTCCTGTATCCTTTGGGTAAATTCCTACCAGTGCTATTGCTGGGTCATAGGGGAGTTCTATTGTTAACTTTTTGAGGAACTCCACAATGTTTTCCAGAGGGGCTGCACCAGTTTACATTCCCACCAACAGTGTAGTAGGGTGCCCATTTCTCCGCATCCTCGCCAGTATCTATAATCTCCTGATTTGTTCATTTTAGCCACTCTGACGGGGATGAGGTGGTATCTCAGTGCAGTTTGTAAAAAAAAAAAAAAAAAGAAGGGATGCTGTATTTTGTCAAATGTTTTTCTGCATCTATCGACAGGATCATATGGTTTTTATCTTTTCTTTTGTTAATCTGATATATCACATTGATTGATTTGCGAATATTGAACCAGCCTTGTAACCCAGGAATGAATCTTACTTGATCATGGTGGATAATTCTTTTTATGTGCTATTGCATTCGATTTACAAGTATCTTGTTGAGGATTTTTGCATCCGTATTCATCAAGGATATTGGCCTGTAGTTCTCTTTTTTTGCTGGGTATCTCTCTGGTTTGGGAATCAAAGTGATGCTGGCTTCGTAAAATGAGTCCAGGAGTTTTCCTTTGATTTCTATTTTTTGTAATAGCTTCAGAAGAATGGGTATTAATTCTGTTTCAAGTGTCTCGTAGAATTCCCCAGAGAAGCCATCTAAAACAGGGCTCTTATTTGGTAGGGGATTTTTGATAACTGATTAGATTTCCTCACTAGTTATGGGTCTGTTCATTTTTTCTATCTCTTCCCATGTGAATTTTGGTAGTCAGTGTGTGTTTAAGACTTTGTCCATTTCTTCTAAGTTGTCTAGTTTGTTGGCATATAATGTTCCATAGCATTCCCTGATAATTGCTTGTATTTCAGAGGGGTTGGTTGTAATAAGTCCTTTTTCATTCATGATTTTGTTTATTTGAATGGTCTCTCTTGTCTTTTTGAGAAGCCTGGCTAGAGGTTCATCAGTTCCGTTTATTGTTTTTCAAAAAACCAACTCTCTGTTCATTGATCTGTTCAACTGTGTTTCGATTTCTATATTGTTTATTTCTGCCCTGATTTTTTAATTTCTCTCCTCCTACTGGGTTTAGGGTGCTCCTGTTGGCTCTCCCTCTAGTTCCTTTATGTGCACTGTTAGATTTTGTACTTGTGCTTTTTCTAATTTCTTGAAATAGGCCTGGAGTGCAATGTACTTTCCTCTTAGGACTGCCTTTGCCGCATCCCATAGAGTTTGGATTGTTGTATTTCCATTTTCATTTGTTTCCATATATTTTTAAAATTTCTTCTCTAATTGCTTGATTGGCCCATTCATTCTTTAGTAGGGTGTTCTTTAACCTCCATGTGTTTGGAGCTTTTCCAGACTTCTTCCTGTGAGGATTGCAAGTTTCATAGCATTGTGATCTGAAAGTGTGCATGTATGATCTCATTTCTTTTACATTTATTGAGGGCTGCATTATGTCCCAGTATGTGATCTATCTTGGAGAATGTGCCATCCACACTTGAGAAGAAAGTGAATTCCATGGCTTCAGGATGTAGAGTTCTAAATATATTTGTCAAGTCCACTTGGTCCTTTGTGTCATTCAAGTCCATTGTTTCTTTAGTGATTTTCTGTCTAGTTGATCTATTCATTGCTAGTAAGTGCAGTATTAANTAGAAGTTGGATTCAAGTTACGTCTGAGGGGAGTTCTCTGTGCCTCTTGGATTTCAACGTCTACTTCCCTCCCCAGGTTGGGTAAGTTCTCTGCTATAATTTGTTCAAGGACCCCTTCAGCCCTTTCCCTCTCGCTTCCTCTTCTGGAATTCCTATGATACAGATATTGTTCTGTTTGATTGTATCGCTGAGCTCTCGAACTCTCCTTTCATGTTCCTGTATCAGTTTATCTCTCTTTTTCTCAGCTTCCTCTTTTTCTATAATTGTGTCTTCTAAATCACTTATTCTCCTTTCTGCCTCTTCAATCCGTACATTGGATGCCTCCATTTTATTATGCATCTCATTTATAGCAATTTTTAATTCATCACAACTACTTTTAAGCTCCAGAGTCTTTGTAGCAATAGTTTCTCTGATGTCCTCCATGCTTTTTTCAAGCTCAGCGATTAATTTTATGATTATTGTTCTAAGTTCTTGTTCAGTTATGTTGCTTATATATGTTTCAAGCAGTTATTTCTTCCTGGAATTTCTTTGGAGGAGAGTTCTTCCGTTTTGTCATTTTGGTTAGCTTTCTATCTCTTGTTAATTTTAAAAGCTTGTTATGCACTCTGTCCCTGCGGGTGCTACTCTATTAAAGAGGACTCTTTGACTATCTAGGGCCTGTCCACTCATGAAGTGTTCTTTGAATGGTGTTCCTTCGTTTCTCTTGTTCAGACTTTGGTTATTTTGTTTGCCCCTCCCCTCTTGCACATTGTTTAAAAGGATCACTATAGCTTCTCTGTGGAGATAGACTGTAAGAGTCCAGGGTGGAAACAGGAAGACACAGTAAGATAATTGGCCAAAATCCAGGCCAAAGACAGGTTGGTGAGTAACAGCACCGACAAGAAATGCTTGGATTCTAGATATATTCTGAAGGAAGAGCTCACAGGACATATGAACAGATAAGATGTGGAATATACCTAAAATATGAAAAGTCTAAAGTTTTTTGTTGGAAAAACATGAAGGAAGTAATGACATTTATTTAGATAGGGAAACCTGATGAGAAGTTTAGAAGGAAAGTCAGGAGTTCAACTTGGGACATGTTGATTTTGAGAATTCTATTAGCCATTCTATAGGAAGTTAGATATCAAAGCTTCTTTTAAAAAATTTTTTTAATGTTTATTTAATTCTTGAGAGAGACATACATAGTGCAAGTNTGAAGCAGTCACCAGGCTCTGAACTGTCAGCACTGATCCTGACATGGAGTTTGAACTCATGAACCATGAGATCAATACCTGAGCTGAAGTCAGATGCTTAACTGACTAGGCCATGCAGGTGCCCTAAAGTTGAGTGTCTAAGGTTTGATTTTAGGGGAGAGGCATGGGCTAAATATACAAATTTAGGTATCAACAGCATATAAATAACAATAAAAATCTTGAGAATGGGTAGGATCCTCTGGGTTGTAGGTATAAGGAAGTTTATTCCCTGGGATACTCCAAGGTTTAGGATTTAAGAGTTGCCTCTGAGACAGAAGTTGAGTTTCATGTTGTCCCAGAAACCAGGTTGGAAAAAAAAAATGTATATCAAAGGGAGGGTGTGGTAAGCAAGTCAAATGCTGGCAATAAGATAAGTAAGGTGTGGACTGTGCATTTACCACTAGACTTAGCCATGCAGAGGTCATTACTGACATTGACAGGGACAGTTTCAACAGACTATTAGAAGAGAAAACTGGCTTAGATTGAATTTAAAACACAATAAGAGAAAGGGAATTAGAAATAGCAAGTATTGACAACTCTTTCTAGGCATTTTGCTGTAAATGGGGACTAAAGAATGAGGTCAGGTCTGGAGTAGAATGTGAAGTCAAGAAACGGTTTCCATGTCTGCTTTTCTGTCGTGGTGATTGGTGCTTTCATTTTGTTTTGTTTTGTTTTGAAGGGGTTTTGTTTTGTTTTGTTTCTTAGAGAAGGGATGAATAACTTCTCCCTTTCCCACTCCTTCCCTGTGTCCTGGGGATGAGGATAATTCCATTGTTGAGTTGGAGGCTGGAATTAACAGTAGAGGACTTCAAAAGATTTCCACAAGCAAAATTTTTATGAATATCTTTCTTTCCAAATATATCTTGCCTGGAAACATTTCCTGACTCGCATGTGAAGGAAATGCTATTAAGACATAAAATATTCGGGGGCGCCTGGGTGGCTCAGTCAGTTAGCCATCTGACTTCAACTTAGGTCATGATCTCACAGTTCAAGGGTTTGAGCCCTGCATTGGGCTTTGTGCTGAGAGCTCAGAGCCTGGAACCTGCTTCAATTCTGTGTCTTCCTCTCTCTCTGCCCCTCCCCTGCTCATGGTCTGTCTGTCTGTCTCTCTCTCTCTCTCTCAAAAATAATAAACATTAAAAAATATTCTAATACTCTGTTTGGCAATGAGATCTGTCTTAAGTATCATAGAAATCACTCATATCTTCTGATTCTTTATAATTGTTACACAGTGATTCTGGAATCATTTTGTTATTGTTGTAGAATCCTCAGGATGATAAAATGCTTATTCCAGTGTGAAGTAATAATTGCCATTTTAATCTCTGCCTCCTGGTCATCAGATCTTACAGGACTTCCTGTTTCTGATGGCTCAGAAGTGCTGACTTCCATGCAGCCAAATCTGACCCCGTTACTTACTGCTTTCCAAAAAAAATTCAAACTGTGCTGCAACTACGGCCATAGAATTCCCTGGACTTATAAATGAAGAAAAAAGAGTAGGGCAATTTTTCAGTAGAGTCCAATCAGCTCACAATGTGTTTGGCTTTCTAGACCATTAGTAGAGCATTTAATAGAATTTGGATACTGCACGTTTTACTGAGTCACATATGTTTTAGGGTAAACACAAAAATTGTTCCAGGGCTTCCAAATGATGGGTAGCGATTGTTGTGCTTTAATACATAAAATATAAATAAAATAATTTAACTATATAATAATATAATAATTATATAAACATAAAACATGAACATGAAAGGCAATTATA